>NW_010202596.1:0-26798 GCF_000695765.1 Mesitornis unicolor | reverse complement strand
TACCACTTTCCCTGGGAGATTATTCCAATGTCTGATTGATCTCATGGTTAAAAAATTTCTTCTGGAGTTCAATCGGAATCTCTCCAGAAGCAATATGTGTCCATGACACAAAAATCTACACTCTAATAAAAGGAGGCAGAGCAAGTTTAATGGCAAATAGATAAATAAGGATGATAATTCAATATTAAGACACATAAACACATCATGCAGAGCTCCAAGAGCATGAGAAATGTCCTACTGTGTTAGACCAAAGGTCCATCTTGCCCAGTACTCTGTCTCTAGCTGTGGCAATCAGAGGTGTCAGGGAACACACAAAAGCCTGGCCAGTTTCTGCAGGCCATTCTCTTCATAGTCTCCTAGCATCCATAGCTGTTCTGTTAGGGAAGTACATTCTTATATGGCTCTTTTAGATTTTGTTTATAGACTAGCATCCATGGATTTGGCAAATCTCTGTTTGAACCTGCTTGTATTTTCTGTCTCCACAATGTCCTCTGGGAGCAGGTTCCACAAGTTCAACATCTGCTGTTGTATATTTTTTAATCTATGCTTTCAAAGTCTTTTTAAGTAATCTCTCACTAGTTTCACTGAGCTCTCCTTATTTCTACTGTTGCAGGACCTGGTGAATACAGGTCTACTTTCATCTTGGCCTTCATAGAGTAAACCTCCCAGCATTAACTCCTTGGGAACCTACCAGGGACATGTCCACCCTGAAAAATGACCAACAAGTCCTGTGTTTTACTTCTTATCCATTAACCTGCTAATAATTAATAAAAGAACTTTTCTTGTATCACAAGGACAACTTAGTTTCTTTAGTAACCTTCAGTGTGGAACCTTATCTGTAGATGTTTGACCATTCTGATATCTCATATTCAAAGTATTTCCTTTTGCCACGTGCTTACTGACACTCATACAGTACGCTAGGAGGTTAGTGATGTAGGATTTTCCTTTAGAGGAATCATATTAACTCCTTTTCAACAGACTCTAATTATGCATGTTTTTAAGCAATCTTATTTTTTATTATAGTCTATAATAATAGGGGTGCAGAACAGGTCTGCAGTTCCCAGGATTCCCTCCAGAGCCCATCTGACAGATGAAATTATGATGGTAACTTGCCAGTCCTGTGGTCTTATTACAGAATATCTCTGTTACACCTTTGTCAGAAAGGTCTCCCATTAGTTTCTTTTCCAGCTTTCTGATTTTGGTGTATTTAAAAAAACTTAATTACCAGTTTGATCATCGTCTCCATGGCACTTTTCAAATTTCCTTTGTTTAGCCTTCTAATCTTCCTGAATATATTTGACCTACCACATTTTGTGGCTTTCCTGCTCACCTCATTTTGTCAAGCTTTCCAATTTTCAAGTGCCAAACTCTTCCCTAGGCAATATCCTTAATTTTACTGTTTAAGTAATGAAGGATTTCTTGGATCACATTTTCATTTTTGTATCATGATATACATTTTACCTGGGCCTATAATACATTTTTTTCAAGCAGCATTCAGGATAGTTGTAGGTATTTTACTTTTCAGATTGCTTTTTTTTCTTTTAAACCTGTTCTCTCATTACCACCTAAAAAATAATTACTTAACAATGGATTTGAAAACAGTTTACATAAAGTTCTATCTAAAATCAAAGATCTATATCTGGTATTATAACAGATAAAGCTGTCTCAGAGGTTGTTCCAAGATCAAATATACCAGAAAAGAAGTCAAGAAGAACGTATAGGGGTTAGTTGCTCAGGTGAGTAATCTTTTAAGGTAGACCAGCTGTGTCACAGAAAGACATTTCAAGTGAGTAAAAGTTGACAGAACAGGGCCATTGATGAATTTTCCATTTAATGCTAAAATAACTGACTTCACTAACACAGAGCACTTTTACAGCCTATAAACATATGGAGAGCTCCGCTGATCTTACAGAAAGTGCTGGTAGGAGAAGAAATTGTCACCAATGTACATGAGGAATTACAGAGCATTCAGGGGCCTGAGGCAGGTGGTATAGCTCCAGTTCAGCCTGCACACCATAATGCCTTAACTGATGCTGGGGGAGGAGTGCATGGGACATTTCTACTCGAAGGATCAACAGCATATCTCACATACATTTATCTAAAAACATCTTTATGACTGCGAGAGAACTGTCTTGTTATCCTTTTTTCTTAAGATTAAATTCCAGAGTAGACACCTGTGAAAGGAACACGTTTCCACACTAGGGACTGTGCTGGCACTTGTGGCCATGGATCTCTGGGCTTCTGAATGGCATTCTCCCCCAAGCATCAGACTTTGGTTCTTGTACTTACCCATTTTATCATCTGTTTTCATTACTAGAATTTATGTCAGACAGATACTTACTTATTTACTTTCTTATATATGTTCATATCTCCTGTGTGACCTAGTTTAGGTGATCCTGCCCTGGCAGGGGGGTTGGACTGGATGATCTTTCGAGGTCCCTTCCAACTCCTAATATTCTGTGATTCTGTGATATGAGGGATATTTGTCTTCCTAATTATCTTACACTAAAAAACTACTGACAATACACTGCTAAATAATTCATTTTTTAATATATTTAATGAAAAAGGATTTTTTAAAAAGTATACTAATCTCTTGTGACACTCTACTCAAGTGTCACAACTGTTTTCCAAATTCTAAATTTTCACCTTTTTTTTGAATGCTTCTCTTTCTTACAGGAGCTGAGTACATTCCATCACTCATTACAGCATGAAGTTGCTAACAGCATCCACAGATCCTTCTCAGGCATCAAAAGGCTAAATACTTTCTGTGTCTTTAGGGAAAACAAACTCAGCTTTCCTTTTGCTGTAAGACAAGTTATAGCTCTTCAGCAATTCTTAAAGATTTAACTGAATATTTATGAACAAAAATGGTGCTCAAATCGTGTGGCTAACTTCTTATGAGAACACTTGTTAGTGCATACACTTGAGCAAACAGATTCTGCAGAGTTGATTTTGTGTGTGATTACTTGGAATCATCTTTCCTTCTTTCAGGAGTGTTTATACTCAAGGAAAACATACCTCCTTTCTACTTAAATTCTATGATGACCACAGAGGCTGCTTCCCTTTACCCTGTCCTACCATGACTTATGACTGGGTCTGTCTCATCCTTCCTGAAAACTTCAGAGGCCTCTGAGTGCCCACTCCTGCACACCAAAGAATTTGTGGTTCAATCTCTTGAGTATCCTTCCCAACTTCCATCTATAACTTATGATCCTTGTAGTCAGAAACAGAGCATTTGCCAACCTATTAGGAGATCAGAGCCAGGGATTAGGTAGTCAGGGAAAACGTTTTGCTGCCTACCTAATTGCTCTGCAAATGGACAGAAGTTGTACTGAACTCATTGGGTGAACCTCTGGCTTTAATACAATAGCAAATAACAGGCACAGAAAGCTCTTTTTTTTTCTTTTTCTCTGAGAAATGCAGGGTTTGTGTTTTGGACAGGTGAGAAGTAATGTGCTTTCTCTATGGTTTAAGAAGCAGCCGAGACTTTTTCTTTCCTGTTTGCATATATCTCATTGGCGGAGTCCTTTGTTAAAACCTTAGCCTGAAGCAGACTTCTAAAGTAGAGTTAAAATAAAAAAGCCCTTAGTAAACTACATTTACAAAGGAAGTGTCAATGCAATATTAAATTATAATGGCAGGAGTAACTCCAATATTTTCTTAATGAGGCTCTTTAAAGTACTTGAACTGGCAAAAAATAGTTGTAAAAAGAATCACAAAAAACATCTTATTTCTGTTTAGTCTTACATAATTTTTCTTCCATTGATCTTATTAAAAAAAAAAGTTCAGTTTCAAATTCCTTATTTCTGAAAATTTTTTTACCAAATAGACACTTACCTGTTGCAACATGACGTCCCATTCCAAATATGGCATAAATAATTACAGGGAAGAAAGAGCCATATAAACCAAAGACTGGATGGACTGAAGACAGAACTGCAAAGGCCAGCCCTACAGAAAGTTAAATGAAATTACTTCACTATATGAAGATAAAACTGTTCTGCATTCAATTTTTTTTAAATGAGGAGACATCTACAATTCTATTAAAAGCACAAAAAAAGTGCACCTCCATTTACAAAAACCTAGAGCATAAGTCAAATACTGTACGATGAGGATCAGGAACAAACAGATCACAGATAAAATCTATGGCATTAGCTACGGTGTTTCCAAGTTATCTCCATCAATGGTTCCAAACTTTTTAAAATAGTCCTCACAGGAGAAGGCAGCACCATTTCGCCCCCATCCTCACAGACATGGGTTTGAGACTGCCAGATCTCCAAGTGGTCAGACGGTTATTTCTTGCAAACAGTTCAAAACATGTAATTTTGGTTTGGATGGAGCCACTTCAGGCTGTTTTCCTCCAACTTCTTAAACAAAAAAGTATTCCAGAGTTCATTGCCTTTAGGTGCCTGGGTTTTTTAATCATTTGAATATTAACTTTTTTTTCATTACATAAAGCTGTTGGTCCAGAAACAAAGTATTTGACTTTCCTGTTGAGATGGAGAACAAACTGAATTGGTTAGGATTTAGCTTTGCAGGCTCGCTAGTTAACATCATTGCTTAGCTATAGTGGACAGCATCCACCTTTTTCATAGAAAGTCTCAGAATATACCAAGAAATAATTTTTTAACATTTTTTAAGAAACATTCCTGCAAAAGCAGCTTTGGTTGCTGTTCAAATTTAGATACCTAAGATAGCAAGCAAATCTGCATTGACTTCTTGCAAGTCAGCAAAAAGGACCACGCTTCAGACCAGCAACCTCTGCTGCCATTACACTTCTTTTATTTTCTCCTAAATACTAAGAGTAGAAGAAATTGCCCAGGAGACTTCCTCCATATGTCTTGGTGAATACCTTGCCATGCAGTAGGGAAGACAGGATTGGCTTGTGTAACATACCAGGTGCCTTTCCGAAGTCCATCTTCAGCCTTAGTGACCAGACTAAGCTAGTCTGTATGTGTGTGTTTATTGGGGGAATGTCCACACATGGTCTATGGAATAGAGCTGCCTTCTGTGTACATTTGAAATCTCCAAAGAAATTAAATACGTAGGATTCATTGTTCTCACCAAACTTTCCTGACCACTCCAGAAAGCATTTTTTTTATCGGAAGCACTGGTTTATATAGTTTTAATATATGGAGAGTGCCAAAGACTATCTCTGCTTATAGGTTTTCAGTGGCAATTCAGAACATTTTGATTCAAGAGATCTCTTCTTGAATTTGGCTTTGAGTGTGTGACAAAGAGTAGATGGTGAGGGGAGGCAATAAATTACCAAAAGCCTAAAAGTGTCAAGTTCTCTATGAACAGACAAGGGCTAGTAGTTCACCTAGAACATTTTTTAGAAAAACATCACGGTGAAGATATTGCTGAGATGGATCTTACACAGATCATCTTCATCCACACTGTGCTCAGCAAAGCACCATCATCAGTTATGACTTGGAAAGGAGAGGACATATTTTAAAACATGTCTGTTTTAGAACTTTGATGCTTTTTTTAAAAATAGAAATGGACTTCATTGCTCTTTTGCCCTTTAATTAGAATATCTACTGGTCATCAGTTCTGCTTTTTTCTCTTTTTTAGCACACTATTATCACGAACCAGGAAGATCTTTAAAAGTAAATCATACAATCTACATCTATGTTCACATGATCAATAGATGTAAAAGATGATTCTGACCCACGAACAACACCCTTTTTTTCCCCCTTTCACAGGTAGACCTTTCACGATCTTTTTGTATTAAAATGTTAGAAGTGGTGTCCCATTGTTTTCACAGTGAGGTCATGGCAGTCAGGACACAACTAAAATTACCAGCCTTTGACTCTAGTCCTGGCTCAGTTTGTCAGCTTTTTGCTCCCATTACTGAACCATGTCAATTGTGGGCAAGAGCAGAGAGGCATTGTAAAACAGAATTAGTAAAGACTTCAGGCTTTCTGATTAGGCATATAATGTTCTAAGGTTCAAATACTTTCAAAGATATAATCAGTAGTATATTCCTGTTCATTTTGTTAATTTTCATATTAAACTTCACTACAATGCATTCCATATGCTCAAGAACTAGTCAAAAGACAGGAAACATTATTTTAGGTTTTTTCATTCCAAACAGTAATAATACTCAAAAGAAATAGGTCATGAAATAAGGATCCTACATAATCTTCACTGGTAATATGGAGAAGCACCCATGGCAGTGACTTTAAGGTTTTCAAATAACAATATAAATTCCAGGGAAAGAAATGCAAACAAAGAATGAACAGTAAGTTCAGATACAGCCCATTAATATTGTGGTTCTTTGTTTTAACAACCTCCTTATCATAAGACAACATTGTGCTACACAGTTTCATTGAAAGCCATGCTCCCTTATTAGCACCAGATGCATAACAATCTTCTGGCATACTGCACTGAAAAGCAAAAGATGTTGCACCACTGATGGTAAGGGTCAAATGCAGATAACTGCAAAATAACAAGCTTGATACAAATAAGAACAAGGCCACGTTCTACCATAGGAGAAAGATCTCCATTTAAGTTGACAGTTTCTGCCAATTAGTGCCAAAACTACAGCAATACAAAAATATTTTACATAGAGCTATGAATCATCAGTGTATGGTCAACTATTTAACAGTTTTCTGCTTCTGGAAGTATGCTCATTATACATACATCTGTTCTGAGGAAAGCTGTACCATGTCTTTTTGAAATATGATACATAAGCCAAAAATTTAAATGAAGACATGGGAAAAGTAGTAAGTCTGCAATTAATTTGAGGACTTTCAAAATTTGTATCATTTACTGTTGAGTGTGAAAAGTTATAAATTTAAAAGTTTTTCTGCTAATGAATATATTCAAATAACTTTTTGTTATTGTAACATTTTAATCTTAAGCATGACGATAAAGATGCTCAGACCCCAAGTTTAGGGAACCCAAAATGACACCAATACATCTCATCCTGCTAAAAATGCAGTTGTGGTCACTCTCTAATGCTTTAGAAAGAGACAATTTCTCCCTTTGTTCATGAAGCTGAATTATGTAATAAGAAAGGTATTTCCTGTAGATGACCTAAAATGTAGAATTAACACACATGAATCCCTCTTGGAGAACCAACAAAACAGACACTCAAAGATTCATGTAACAGGTTTTAATTTATAACTCCAGGATAGATATCTTTTACTGAAAAGAAAATAAACAAAAACAAAAACAAGCCCCCAAAACAAAAACAAAAAACCCACCACAAACAAACAAAAAACCAAATTGTCATAGAAAACATTTTTAATATAATTCAGAACAATTTTCCTATATAAACCTACAGTTCTGGAAGATTCTTTGACACTGGCTTGTTAAAAGCTATTACCACAAAATGATCCTTCAGAAATAACGGCATTTGCCTCCAAAATTTCGAAAGCTCAGTATCAGTTGTCTCAATGGTGCACACATACACCTCATGCTTACAAGATCTCTGTTTCCTAATGACACTGACTCCCCCTAATGCTGGGGCTACATATGTGGATTGTACTTTCTGGCTGACTTATTTAAGGACAGAGAGCTTAAAATAATTCCTTAGCTCTCCTGCTTTTAGAAGCCTGAAGTAAATGAAGAATGTAAAAGCAAGATGGGAGGACAGATTCTGAAAAAGTACCATAAATCTTTTGGAGACCACACAATACTGAGCTAGTTACCATTCTCTCTTTTTTGAAGGATGCTTCAGTGCAGTTCCTTCCCCTGAAACTGTCTCCTTCAGTCTGGTGAGAACTAAGCATCTCAGCCATATTAGTCATAGTGCCTGAATTCACAGTATTTCACAGTATCTGAAATGCAGCTCTCCCAGTGTACCACAACACCTACTTCAAAGGTATATTTGAGAAAAGCACTGTTCTATTCTGACACTTCGCAGATCTCCAGATACTGACATTTGTATCTTGATGTTCAAAAGAAACAATATGCAAGTACTATGGCAGAAAAAACAAGTGAACTGTGTGACTCATTTATGAATTATTTATTTGAGATAGCTTGACCCTTCTGTACATAAAAAAAAAGGCTTGAATACACTCAAAAGAAAAAACAGACAGAAAAAAATCTAGTCTTTTCTTTTAATGGAGCTCCTGGAAAAAAGCTATGACTCTTTTGCAAATAATCAGAGATTAAATGTTTAGACCTCTTTATGATTAATTTGACACAATATCTAGACACCACAGAGATTTTATAAACCATTATACTGAGAATTCTGTGAACTATTATACACGGGTCAGTCATACCTGAAGAAGATGGCCATATCCAAAGTAACATTAAAGAGGCATTTTGAAACTGGATTATAGGGAAATTCCTGTGCATCTCAGTAAGAATAAATAGAGAATGAATACCATAAGAAGGTTCTGGCAAGCAGGTAACTATGAGTTAGTCTTTTGAGAAGCATCAGTGCTGTGGAGAAACAAAGACTGATCATGACTGATGGTAGACCTTAATCAAGGTAAACTGGACTTTTTGAAACCCATGAAAATGGAATCATTTTTGACAAATTGGTGGCCAAGGATCTCAGCACTAAGAGTTTTCTTGATCTCTCTGATCTGAAAGATTATAGGTGAACTAACTTCTTCTTCCTTCAGGGAATCAGCTTGGCCCAGGTTTCTCAGTCTCTGTCCATGGTGCTCAGGCATCCCCAGGTGCAGGGATGGACATCTGCACAGCTTATCTGCTCATACTAAGGCAAGTGTATCTGGACATTAGGCTCCAAAGGATTGAGAGGTCATTCAGCAGCTGAATTCACATTCCCAGTAGTCTGTCAGACAGGTCTGTATTAGCACATGTGTAACTTGGAAGAATTTTAATAGACATTAGAAATGAAATATTGCACGCACAGCAGCATTTCTCTGCTGGAAAGTTACATAAATATGAAACATTGCCCTACACATACTTACTAACATGCTACATTTCATGATTAGCTTACATCATTATTTGTATGGGAGAACTATAACAGAGTTCAGCTGGACATTCTCTTCCACAAATCATTTATGAACTACATGGATTCTCCAATGCATTCTCTAGGAGATTTTTCTAGCTTTGTTTCCAGATGTGTTTATTCAATTTCATCTACACATGCTATTTGTATGCCAGATATATATTTACAAGACAGCTCTACCCCTTAATAAAATTATTAGTTCCAGTTAGTCAGCTCAGAGTATATTTATGTCTACATTTATGGTCAGAACCTGAAAAAAAACCCCAACCCTGCAACCATCACCCTTGAGAAGACACAGCTGAATTTCCTCCATGAAAACCTAAAAAAACCCAATATATAAGTTTTTGGCATCATGCCTTCCAAAACACTGGGCACCAGTTCTGGAATGCATGAAGGCCATACAGTTCATTTTTCTAATGGCAAGGTCTCCAGCCAGTGTTAGCGAATTAGTTCTTCAGCAGTAAATCCAGCTTGAGATTAAATTAACTTTAATTAGAAAATACAAAGCACACCAATACTCCATGACTTATTACAGGGTTTGCAGAATTAAAAAAACATTCGGCAGGAATAACAATACTGATTTCTTCAGATGCCATCCTCATATTTCACTTTTAGAGGAAATACATCTTAAGGGCCCTCTACCACTTCAAAATAGCAGTCCACCAAAACCCGCTTGAGTCAAAGTATATCTTGGTCATGAAAGGTCATAGGAAAGGCAGCAAATGTATAACACTACATATAAACTCTATATGAAGTATATCCATGTGCTACATGACTACAAAATATGTTAAAAAAAATTATGAACACTGTCATAGTCCCAAATCTGAAAGCCCAAATCTTATATCCTCATGCTTCCACATGGACAAATTTTGAGTATATGCAGAATAGCACATGGAGAGCTCTTTATTTCAAAACAAATACCCTAATGTTTATGAATCCAGCCAAATACCGGGAACTAGCAAGATAAAGATTGGATCCAGAAATACAGTTCTAAACTTCTCAGGTTTTTTGAGCAGTGGCAGATATTGGAAAGAAACATAAACTTAAGAAGGAACCCCCTTGTGCCCTGTGTTTTGTTCCCTCTTATGAGGGGCAAACGTAATTTAGTACACCTATGATTGGAATTATGTGATAAGGAGATACATTTTCTTGTCCCAGTAATTTAATGGAATATTTTTAGAACTACTTTCGATTTTAAGGCCAAACATATTCATGCTACTCTATACTCATTTGTTCATGTGCTGCAACTGTCATTTACTTTACATGTCTTTCCCGTGTAAAATCCTTCTCAGATTTTAATTAATCTCACCAAGCCATTTAAGTCTTGTCCCAAATAAAATCTTTGCTTTCCTGGTGCTCCTAGTCTTTTCTTCTACTGAAGTTTGAAATAATCTTTCATGAATAGAAGTGACAAAAATTACACACTATATTTCAGATAATGAATCAACACTCAGCACTACCTGTGGTCATCAGCTTCTTTGCAGCTCCTAACCCACCTAACAATACTTTTTTTTTTCAATTAGGCTAATTATTTTCCAGCAAAACATTAAAACTACCCCTAACTGAGAGTATTAGTGGAGTTGTCTTTAGAATGCATATCAAGATCTGAAGCAAAACTCACTAACTGTCCTGGAGTCTTCCTTCAGAACTGGTTAGCGGAACCAAACACTCTGGTATCTTTTGCTGCTATCAATGCAAATATAATTTTATTATAATTAAAAGGAAATACACCACTATTGCTTGCACCTAGTCCAGTCCCTTATCTGCAATGTAGACTTGTAACTCAAATACAACACTATACTCACTATGATCCAGTCATAGAATATCATTCCAAATTTGACGGAATCATCAAAGGTTACCGGGTCTGCAATGTCACTTATTTACTCTTTCAGAACCCCAACACAATGATTACTCATCTCAGCCCTCGATCTGAGTGTTTCATTTTCTGTGTTTAACCTCAGTTACATATCCATGTGCTTGACCAAATCCCATGGGAAAAGTCATCATCCTTCAGGAAAACTGAGACAAAGGACTAATTTTGTACTGAGGCTTCAGTTTAGACCAAATGCTTAAGCAGAAAGTACCATGTCTTGTTTTCTCCTCTTTTTTTTCCTAAGGATGAAAAAACATTTTCAGGTTTGGGGTTTTTTAGAAGGGTCAAACTCAGCTCCGACGTTGGACATTTGTAGTAGTAGCAAACAATTGAAACTTGTAGTCTTTGCACCATAAACTGTCAATATAGTACTGCATGAATAATTTTTGTGTTTCAAGCAAAACCTTTGTTTTAGCCCAATTTCAATATGGAGAGAAAAAAGCAGATTAGGCATTTATGAGACATCTAACAATTGAATTTGTGTGTATGGGTGAAAAACACAGAATGAAACAGGAAGAAAAACCTTCATATGATGACTGTTGATGAGGCATTAATAGATTTTAAAGGGAAAGGAAAGAGAGCAATGAAGTGCTAGTCCAAGAAGCAAATTAAGGATTTATTTGTTAATTTAGAGACATCTTGCTCTAGTCTATCAATAACAGATTTTTGAGAAACACAAATGAATTAGGTAGTGATTACCAAAATGTGAAAGCTCAAGTTTCTTAACTGTCTATGTAAGTATATGGCAAACTTCAAGACTGGGTGACAAAGTTTGTTTTAGATTCAAAGATTATTTTTCTATCTTAGGTAAGAATAAGGATTCTATGTCTGAAAAATAAGGTGTTGAGTTCTGTGTTATTAAATGTTAGTTGGTACTAATATTAAAAGACAGTTGGAACTTATGAAGCCTAGTTTCTTTTACTGGCTTTGACTCACAGTTGACTGACTTTGCAGTCTGAGACTGCACAAGCTCCAACAGAATATTTCTCATAATTAGTGCCTTTTTTTTTTAACACAGATTATCTAATGCCCAACAAGGTATGAGTTTCTATTATCACTTTTTAGAACTTGTAGGGTTTGTTTCCACAGGCCATTTTTATAAAATTTGTAGAAACATAATTGTCTCTGACATGTCCTTCTCCCTCTTCTGTGGAATTAGATTAAGGACACCACTATTAGAGGACACATACAGAGACCATACAAGTATAGTCTCAACAGGTAAATAGGACAGAAGACTTCAGAAGTGAATTTTGGGACTTATTAATTGAGATGAACTTGTCATTTATAGCAGACAATGAAACAACTACTGGGACACTTGGAGAATGACTGTTTGGGTCCATGCCTTTCCTTCCTATCTTCCTACACCTCTTGGTCTCCTCTCCCCCACTCCAGTACTGGATCCTTTCATTATACTGAATGTGATTGATCAGTTTTTGCTGAATGGTCAAATATGACTTGAGAATGTTTTAAACAGGCTTCAAAAGCACTTGAAAAGCAGCATCAGAAGATTCACTGCCTGCAGAAATAATTACACCATTTCAATTGATTCTTTAATAATTATTGTATTCTTTATTGGATAACATAGTGAGAGAGTAAGGATAACACCTGAGGCACAAAGCATATGGTTTTACCTTATCTCAGTGTTAGGCAAGGTAACAGCTCACCTTCTAGAGATCCATTTCTTCCACACTGCACATGGAAGTAAAGACAATTACATACTCAGGTAGCATGTCTCTCCTGTACACCATTCCTAGACTCTGCCACCACAGGACAGTTTCTAGTTTATGTATGTCATGATGGAAGACATTTAAAACTAAACTGCTACATGAACTCAACTGTTTCAATTTTCAAGGTATTTTACAGGAGTTTGAAGGCTTAAGTCACACTTAGAAACCAACAGTTTTGACTCTGAAAATCAGCAGATGAATGGTAGTAACTCTTTAAAACTTTACCCAAAATAAAAGATGGCATAAGAACAGCTATTCTGAACTATCCTCTACCTTTATAAAAGACTTTTTGGGACCAAATATTATCTGTACAGATTGATTGCTGATATTTCTATTAATTTGCTCTTTTGTTTTTCAAACTTAGAGCACAGACATTAATAACTTGCTATTGCACAGGAATTCTCCAGAAACAATGTCTGAAAACTCTGTGAGAAGCTGTTATGAGCATTATCTTTGTTACAGTCACTATGACACACTGTAACAGTCACTATAATAGTGACTTTCCTCTTCCCTTCCTTCCTTTACAAAGGAAAGACAGCTATACCATCTAAAATTTAGATTAGAAGTTGGAACGTGGTCATATTACACCAAATCAGAGCAGTTGTCAACCTGAATAGTTTGAACATGACCAATGCCAGATGAGTAAGAGATCCCACAGTGGGAAATTGTGAAAAACACAGCTCAGTTGGAAGGTCCATCTTAATTATTCTCAAGCTACTCAGCTGCTTTCTACCCTGTTGTATGCAGCTTTCAGCACTCAGAAAGCTGTTGCACACAAATACAACTGCAGATTTTTCCATATACTTCCATAACTCAACTTTATTTCCATGTACTTGAATTTAGTTAAACAAGTTACTTCAACACCGAATGACACTGCACTCTGCATGTCAGTTACCACTGGTTAATATTTTTTTCCTACCATTGTTAGATTTTTCTGCCTTTGATTTTACTACCAAACTTCTTGTTTTATTTTGTGGGTGGAAGGAAACAGACACAATAAGACCTCTCAAAAACTGAGGTCTTTTTCCCTTCATGCTATATAACAAATAAAACTTTCAATTTTCTTGTAAAACCCTCACTGTGAAAGCACTAAATGATGGTCCAGGTAACGGGAAGGCTTACAATGCTAGGAAAAGAGCTAACACAAGCAGGCTCTAGATAAATATCTTGTGTTCAAGTTAAAGCAACACAAACATGATAACTAACTTTTCTTTTCCATGCTCTAAAACCATTCTGAAATCTGGAGAAGCAGTGAGGAGAGAGAAAGCAAAAATTGGTCAGCAAGAGGGAAGAGTTTCTATACATTTGTTTTTAAACAGCATAAAATAAAGATAAAATTATTTCTAGATTACATAAAAATAATCTAGAAAAACAAAACCAACATTTTCTGTCTTCACCGGATCTTTCTATATTTATCTGTTACACTAAATTACTTCTTGGTACAGAACTCAAAAAAGAAAATCCTGGGTAAAACCACCAGCAGTGCAGAACTGCTGTTTAATTAAATATTTTTTGATGAATTTCAACATACTGTTATTAGCAGCATTTTAATTACAATTGTATACGCACATACCAGTGAAATTAGATACTTTACAGTGTTATGGTATTCAGGTTCTTAAATCATGCCAATGCAGATGTTCCTAATTACTTTAAAAGCACTAATACTTATACAAACTGGTTGTTTCCAGCTCCAGCATAATTCAATTAAAGGAGTGCTTATAATATAACAACATGAATGATAGTTAAATATAGCTAAAATGGGAAACTGTTAAGAAATAATACATATAGTTTACATAAAGGAAGGAGTTAAAGTCCATTTGAGGTAGATAAGCTGTGATTTGCCTGAGACAAATAAAAAGTATTACCAAAAGAAGGTGACAGTATCAAAAACACATAAAAAACTGACTAAGGCATTTATTTCCCAGTAGCAATCACTTTACAAACCCAGATTATTGAGACTTAAGGTTTCTGCAGGTTGCTGTGCAGGTTTTTTGGGGGGAAGTTCTTCCTTTTTTTTGTCTTTTTGAGCTGCCAAATGGAGTCTAGCTCCACCCCTACATTGTATAGCTGCTTGAAAAAAGACATGGTAGGTAAGGTAATACAGCATTAAATCAGCACAGAAGCTGAAGTACACACAGAAAGTTGTTAATTGTTCCTGCTGCACTCCAGGCTTTTACAGGTAACAGTATAATGCCAATGTTTACTCCAGAACAGTACGTCTTAAAATGCAATTATCATGTAGCTATAGTTTGTTTTCCTTGTGAAATAGGGAAAGGCCGTCATTTAACCAATAAAACACTGTATATAACCACACTGTGTGAGTAGGGTTACCAGTCACTTGTCTCCTACATTAAGTCTTAAAAAAATTATCAAAGAGGTGGGATATAAAATAAAGTTCCAGCTTTCAGAAATTAGCCACAATAACACAAGGCATTTCTATCCACATTTGCACATCCGCTGTATACACATAATACTATATGTTTTTCCATATATTTTAAATCACCATTAGATATATATGCATGTCTTTGTTTTAACCAAAGCTTTAAGATAATATTAAACAAGAAAGAAAGAAATAAAAATTACAACCAGACCAATTCAGCATGACCAGGTTTCAAAATGTGAATCTGAAATGAGTTAACCATACCTTGAGTCACCTGTTGGATGGCCAGCATCATCCCAGAAACTGTATCAGGAATCAAATTTTCCTTCCAGTTGTAGACAGGCACCCAGTTCAAGATGGGCAGTCTTCTGATACACCAGACTTTGATATCTTCAAAGCGAATAGCCTGAATCTTCCTCCAGACTGCACTTCTTTTCCTTTTTGCTCCTGTCATCATTTCTCAAAAAGCAGTAGCTCTTTCAGAAGAGCACACGGTTGAGGAATCACCCCGATCTGTGTCAGTCCCCAGTTTCCTTCTGAGATTTTGCAGTACCAAAACTACAGAGAAAAAAAAAATAACAGAAGCACTTAAGATATCTGCAGCTGCTCTCTAACATACTCAATAAAAACACTTACTAAACACTTCAGTCATATAAACAGCTACATGAAATGCAAGAACCATTTACAGCAAAGATCACATTTTCTGCTTTTTGCAAAAATTTGGTCTAGTCTCACATTAGTTTGTGATTCTTTCCAGTAACCTCCCGCTTTATATTCCCTGTAATGCTTGTGCTTTTGGCATCAGTCCAATGGCAAAATGAGGTATTACTGGGTGTGTGTGCGATATAGGCTGGGCTATGCTAATAGGAGCGGAAAGTGCCCAGCTGAGCAGGCATCTCCCTGCCAAGCCCAGGAGAGCAGCTATTCCTCTCCTGGGGTGAGCTTTTCTGGCCGTGGTCAGAGGGCATGAAGTCCTCAGTAACCCTGGTGCTGGCAAACATGGTTTATTCCATCAATGTTTTGTCTTCTAAATGACAGAAAGAAAAAAGCTTATTTGTGTAGAAAATGCAGAACATCAGGTAGCAATAAGTCCTGCTGTAAACACACACAGATTCTCTCTGTAGGCTTGAGCCTCAGATTTAAGAATAACAAGCCCAAAGTCAGTGTAGGGCTGCAAGCTCTCAGCTCCGGGTGGGAAGTGCCAATAACACTCATGACAATCCTTCCTCCAAGCTACTCCCTTCTGCGCTTGGCAGTCCACCCAGCAAAGGTTCCCTCCACGAAGACAGTTCAACAAGTGACTTCTGATCTTGTAATACTGTCATGCACCTTGTGTACCATACAAAGTGCTCAGACACAAAGTGATAACAGCATGAAAGAGCTTTAAATGTCAAGATATTTAAATGCCTTGCCTGACATGAAGCAGGGACACAGTGGCATTCTTCTAAGTTTTTTGTGTCTCTGGATGGCAAAGCAATTTAAATTAAAATATAAGATCCATCACATGGGTGAAATATCTTCCTAATAACTATTCTTCAATAAGCAACAAAAATATATTTATTTTTAAAATATTTATTTTTTATTTATATAAATTAATTTACATTTTATTGTTTAGATTAAGATTAATAAAATTGAAGCACTGTCTATCCAAAACAGCTTTAGAAAAATGAGACTTTGTTCCAAATGCAAAAGGGAAAAAAGCATAAGGTCAAATGCATTACGGTTCATTCTACTGAGTGACATTAAGGTGGTGTCCACTGCTGTATCTCTTAGAAGTACAAAGGGAAAAAATGAAAAAAAAAAACAAAAAAGCAGGAAAAAATTCCTTAAGACAGACCCTCACTTTTGATTATTCCATGCATAATTATTCTTTGCCTTGCCCATCCTTTAACCATGTACACCTTTTAATGAACAGAGGAAACACACAAGACATGTTTACCTTACTTCTGTTCACTGGAATAAACCTTGAGGCATTGATTCCATTCTTCATGTGTGTGTTTTGTGTGTGTGTGTGCACCCCTGTTTTTAGACTGAAAGTGCAGTTCATGGACTTAAGAACTGAGGCTTTGATGGCTGCCAAGTGTTTTACAACACAGGCTTTTCCCAACCTTCAGTTATTAGAAGGACAGGAATCCTACTAGCATAATTTACTACAGAGACTTACTCAGCTGTCAGGGGCTGCTTAGTTTTGATAAAATGTTCAGTGCCTCTGACTTAATGGCATTTACTGGGGAAAAGGTAAGATACATTTCTACACTCATATATGTACGTACAAAAATGTACTCAAATTCTGGTACTTGTGTAATAGAGATTAATCCCTTTAAAAATAAATCATGGTTCACTAGAACAGTAGAAGCTCTGAATATTCTAAAACAGTAAAAAAAAATATGAAAGCAAAGAACCCTCTCTAAACACACAAGAACATACTCTCCATTCTTCAAACTTCTCATATCAAAATACTGAAGCTGTTTGAAAAAGTCTGTAATTGAGATTTTCCCACCTCATATTTGCAGAGTCAGTAAATCTGAACAGTTTTCATCCATCCCAGATGAGTATCTGAACTCCTAGGATTAGCCATATCAACAGACTTTTGTCCAACACCAATAACAAGTGATGGTTTCTCTTTATGGGTGTGTGCATGCATGAGTGCAAACATTTTACAACTAATACTTGAAAACAAGCCCCTTCTAGTTAGGCACAGACAGAAGTGCACACACAAAGCCTTTGGGATGTCCGTGCTTATGTGGAATTTGTGCAGAAATTTTGTTTTACTCAAACAATTTCTTTGATGGGTAAAAAAATTTTATTATCATTAAATCTGGAGTTGACAAATATTATCACTTGTTGTAACTTTGAAATTCAGAAAGTACACTTAGTTAGCAATGGCACAGAACAACATTTCATTTACAACCCTCTAGACAAAGAAATCAAAATTTTTAAGGGAAAACAGATGTACAGGTATGCATAACAGCAAACCTATACTTCACTACACAGTAGTCCAACATTTGAATCTTAAAGAAGCATCAAACACTTTCCTAAAAAACACTGAAATCCTAACTGAAACATCTACCATATTACACACATGATGATTAAACATTTTCCCAAAGGGTGGCTTTTATTAACCTATAAACCTACAATTTATAAACCCTCCAGACTATGCAAACTTCTCATACTTCAAACTATATCATGATGTACATGAACTACCAGGACTGTTAGATCCTGTCCTTTCCCGAAACAGGTGTATAAAACTTAGTTTTGTGAAACAACAAAGGCTATGAGTGATGAATGAACCTCTGTTTTATGCATTTGAGTCAGTGTATTCACACACTTACTTATAATGTTTGATCATTTACAATTAGCTCTTTTGATGAGCTTATACAAGTAAAGCCTATTTGTTTTTTAACTGGAAAATACCCAATAGTATCACTCTAATAGTGTAGATATGTGCAATGCTAAAAAGATATCTACCATAAAATCAAAATTTAGAATACAGATATTACATAAAAGTAGAGTTATTGGATCACAGATCAGATCTGGTGAACTTTTAAAACTTGGTTTACAATAGGTTCTCCAAAAAATGAGTTAACTTGTGGGGGACAGTCTATATTTTCATCAGGTCCTCTAAAATTTACATACATTAGATATTTGCACACGTTGTGGATACATGGAGTTAGGAGGTTTGATTCTCTGTCTCTGGCCTCAAAGGTTTAAAAAAAAAAGTCTAACACCTTTCTCCAACCTAGACCTCAAAAAAAAAAAGTTCTTGCAAACTGAGATAAGTGTTCTAATCCCCACTTCATATGGAAGCGAAAACACTGGACTTTTGCACAAGAACTCCTTTTAGTCTTCACCTAAATTGACAGGGAATTTCAAGAACAGTATTTCTATTCACATAAAACCATGGATGTTAAATCAAGTTATTCATACCTTAGGCACACATACATGCCATGATCAAAATAATATGACTTGCTCTTTGTAATTTTTCACAGGAAGACAAAGCACTTATTAAATATCTGCAAATAACTGGTATTAAACCTATTTGGAATAACTAAACCTGTTTCCATAGAATCACAGAATGGGTTGAGTTGGAAGGGACCCTATAGATCATCTGGTCCAACCCCCCCTGCCATGGCAGGAACACCTCCCACCAGACCAGGTTGCCCAAAGCCCTGTCCAACCTGGCCTTGAACACTTCCAGGGAGGGGCATTCACAGCTTCCGTAGGCAACCTGTGTCAGTGTCTCACCACCCTCACAGTAAAGAATTTATTCCTAATATCTAGTCTCAATCTACTCTCTTTCAGTTTGAAACTATTCCTTCTCATTCTGTCGCTACCTGCCCTTGTAAACAGTCCCTCCCCAGCTTTCCTGTAGGCCCTCTTTAAGTATAGAAGGCTGCAATAACGTCCCCTGGAGCCTTCTCTTCTCCAGGCTGAATGACCCCAACTCTCTTGTGTCGCAGGAGAGGTGCTCAAGCTCCCGATCATCTTTGTGGCCCTCCTCCGGACCCACATCAACAGGTTCATTTCTTTCTTGTGCTGAGGACTCCAGAACTGGACACAGTACTCCAGGTGGGGTCTCACCAGAGCAGAGCAGAGGGGCAGAATCACCCCCCTCATTCTGCTGGCCACACTTCTTTTGATGAAGCTCAGGATGCAGTTGGCCTTCTGGGCCGCAAGTGCACATTGCTGGCTCACGTTCAGTTTTTCACCCACCAGAACCCCCAAGTCCTTCTCTGCAGGACTGCTCTCAATGCTTTTATTGCTCAGCCTGTATCAATATTTGGGATTGCCCTGACCCAGGTGGAGGACCTTGTGCTTGGCCTTGTTGAACTTCACGAGGTTCTAGCCTGTCCAGGGACCTCTGGATGCCATTCCTTCCCTCTAGAGTAACAACCACAGCACTCAGCTTGGTGTCATCCTGCTGTATTCCTGCATTTAACATCATTTGATCTCCAAGAACACCCGGTTCATCCAAGTCATTTCCCCATGTTCTCTCATCCACTCTCACTGTGGAAGGGAAAGCATATGCCATCCTTAATTCAAATCTACAGGTATCTTTCTGGCTGGCTGGCTGCTGCCCAGTTGAATATATAATCATTGAGCTCTCCTAAAATTTTCTTCAGTGGAATAATAAATTTTTATTTAGCATTGTCCTCTGTCTTGACCAATGAGTTCTATGAATTTAGTTTTGATACTTCTATCTTTCTGTGAAATGGAGATAAAAATGGCCAAAGGATTCATATTACAGGATAAACTTGAGGGAAAAAAAAACAACAACAACAAAAAAAACTAAAACAAAACAAAAAAAGAGGCAGACTGTGTCTTTAGTAAAGATGTCTAAGATTCCAAGAGAAATCACGCAAAAAATTCCAACGTTTGACAAAACACAGATGGAAATGGAAGTCAGATTTAAAATGAAGGCCCATACATACTAGTTTCAAAGAGACAAATCTGTGCAGCCTGCACATCGCAGAACACAGCACACGAGCATATTATACAAGCTACTGGAGTGATAAGAAGGTGCCAAAAAATTGAACACAAGAACAGTGACAAAAATGTACACTTTCAAAAAAAATTCCTGAATTTCGAGAATATGTCAAAAAATAAATTATCGATCACATGTATTACATAAAATATTAAACTAGGCTACAGAAGCTGCAAATTCTTAAGTATTCAAACTAGTTAGTACTGAAATTTAAGAAACTTCCCGCTCTGAAATTCCAGTGTACCAAAACCAAATGTAATTCACAAACTCCAAAGCTTCCCAATACATTTTCCACCGTTGGATGCAATGCATTTATTTTCAGTAATACCCAACTTTAAAGGTACTCCTGATTTCAATCATCAAATACTTAAATGTGGACCAAAATTGAAAAGATATCTGATTCTTGCCCTTCACAAAACAGATTAAGCTAAAATCTCCATCCCGTCATCATACAGCACATTTGGGAGCCACTATGCCACCAGCACCTCCTTTGCCAGAGTAATCCGAATTATCACCAGACAAAGGTGAACATCCAGACAACGCAGCAGTGAGACCCTGCCTCAAATGACTCGGGCTCGGCTTCATCTTTTCTGTAAATGGGTTTTCAGCATTTTTTTGTGCTGCACAGAACTGTGTGAAGCAACACTGACATCGAGTGGCTTCGCTTGGTTACAGCAGGGTCCAGGAGCACTGTCTGGGTGTGACACCGCCCTCACGACAGGATGGGTTTTGAACTGGATAATAATAACTAAAAAGTTTAATAGCACAGTATGTAAAAAACCAAAGATCTGTAGCATCGATAAGAGGTTTATCCACTACATTTCAAATTTATTTACTGGTCAGAAATTTAAGACAGGAGGTCGACTGATGGATTAGCAAGGTACCGAACCGTGGGAGTTCCAATGCTCAGGTCCAGGCTACTCTTGGCTCATCTAATGAATGAGAAACGCAAGTGCAGAACAGACAGAAATAAAATCTGATAATGTAACCATCCTCTCAAACTCCGTTCTTGCTGTGATACTTACAGCTGTCTGCTAATAATTTGCCATGCAGTTTCTAATGAATATAAGAAAGCATTAACATTATTGGGAAATTATATTAAATTATTTTAGCACACTTAAGCTGAGCATGAGAAACCTAGCAGTGTCCATCTCTTAGGGAAAACATCTATAAAGAAAGTATATTTTTTTTTCATTCTCTTTTTGAGATTGCTTCTAGCAGCTGTTTGAAGGTCATCTTACCTTCAAATTAGTAGATTAGGTTATTTTTTTTTCTTTTTAAACTAAGGATAGGTGTCACAGACTGGGCTGAAACATGAATTTATGAACTCGTACATTTAAGAATGAATCTTCTTAGCCAAAATACATAAATGCGTATACACATAGGTACACTGACATTACACTCCAGATCTCCTTCCATTTCAAACCAGTGCGTACTGAGCATTTAAACACATCTTGAAGAAGTATCCATCCTTGTGTCTGAGACCTAATCTGTAAATGATGGTGCAGAGACCTGGTCCACCAAAGGCTGTGGGACACTGAGGCACTGGTGCAGTTGGGAAGACCAAACCTGACGTCCCATGACAGAGCTCCATTTTTCCTGGAATTCAGGTTCAACAGCCTTGCAAGGCAGACAAGCAGCAGATGGGCCTAAAATGTAATTATGTTCAAAAACTGCAACTCACTGTTCCTGAGCCATCAAAGGGTTCATATATTAAGTTACTTTTTACCTGAAGGAATATAATGTTCCCAACCACAGAACGTTTAGGTACTCACTGATTACGGTTTGTCTCATGAAAGAATTATTTGGGAACAACTATCACACAACAAGCATTTCTGAGGAATTTTATCTCCAGATACCCTTAGAATCATAGCGCTCTGAGCGTGGAGATTCCACAAGCCCTGGGGACAAATTATTCTTGTGCTTAACCCCGATCACTGCATTTTCCCTCTCCTATATATTAAAAAGATTTATCCTTGCTACTGCTTGTGAGCATTGCCTCGTGTCCTTCTGCTACACAACTCTGACAACAGGCTGGTTCTGTTCTCTCCATTACCTTCCTTTACTTCTTCCTCAGACACAAGACTTCTTTGATTCACTTAACTTCACTTTCAAGTGCACTCAGAAAACAAGGCAGTCTTCTTAGAAAAATGACCACACGTGATGCTATTCAAAATGGTAATTATCTTTTATATCCATAGACAACAGAAGTTGATTCCAAGCCCTCAGACACAAAAAGTGTATTAAAGGTAAGTACAACAAACTGCACTTTAGTGGAGCAGTAGCAACATGTGACTAAAAACTGGTGCCACGGTGACCTGCGAGCATGCAGAGAACAGGAAAACCTTAGCTACCATCAGGATTATGAACAGGTATAATTTTAATAATAATAAAATAGATCAATAAAACAAATGTCAAGGAAAAGAATGCTGAAATGTGATATCACTGTCCTTTTGCTTCAAAGGTGGTGCAGAAAGAAACACTTTCCTGTAGCATCGTCTGGGTTACCATTTCTTCCCAAAAACATACACTACATTAAACACTGTGGGTGATGCATAAACTTTTTCACATTCTCTCTCTTGAGCTTATATCATCTTATAGCAGAGGAATAGATACTAAATTAAATATTATCCCGGTTTATGTAGCCTTCCTTCAATAATAACTTTTGTTCCCACACTCTTACAGAGAGAAGATACTATTATCTGAATAATAGGCACTACCTTGCCTCCAGACTCTACAGCAGATAAAATCCCTTCTTTTGCACCCTGTGATAATCTTATCACTCTCCTTTTTCTCTGTCTCAGAGCCTCTAAATGCTTTGTTTCTACCCACTCTTACCTAGCACTGTGCTGCTGCTAAGTATTATAGAGAGATTCAACATTCAGTGCAAGGGTTAGTTAGAAAAACCTGCAGTTTGAGTGTCCACATACTTAACTCATTGACTTAATTTCATCCAGCTGAAATGGGCACTTAATCACCTCACTGAGGAAACTGAAAAACTTTTTCTTAACTGAAAAAGTTAAGAAGGTATTTATAAGGCAGCATATTAATCCAGATCTGTAGGCTGTCACAATATAAGTTATATGTTGTAAAACCTTTTACCATTGTAACAGAAAACACAGCCATTGAAAAAGGAAGGCCTTTGAAGTATAATAATTAAAATTTAGTAATTAAAGAGCTAGCATCTTACTGCCCTTGGAGACAGGGAATGTATGGAATTCCAGAAAAACAGCAAAGCAAATTCCATGAAGCCTTGAGACTTCCATGAGACTGCTACCATGTAGTCTGTGTACTTTACAGAAAATTTCACATGAAAAAATGTACAGTAAGTACTAAATAAAAAAGGGGTTACTTTTCAAACAGGAGCCCAAAAATTTAAATGCTTTCCCTCCCTCTTCTAAATTATTGTTTGACAAACTAACTTAATAATAATCAGTAAGTACATATGAAAATCCAGTGCACTGTACACAATGCTACCCTCATGGCTAAGAAGTTACAAAGAAGACAAAAACATTTGTGCTAATGATAATTTGAATTGTAACATCAAGTTGTACTGGTTCCAGAAATAAGCCTGAAAGATATATAGAGGCATAAGAACATTATTTTTTCTAAACAATTTAACTACTAAAAAGGATAGTAACTTCAGAAAACTCACACAACAGGCAGTTGTACTGAACTATCATTCTTACTTAAATAAAATGTCTCAGCCTTACTTGACACTTAGTGAACTAGATGCACACAAAATACTTAGGTTTGAAAGAAGGCTTTTTAAACTACCCCACACAGTCATCCACAGCTTATAAAAAAAATTCATTCCAAATTCCAACAGTTTAGAAATAACTCAAACTAAATCCCTCAGAATACTTGCCGAGTGCTCTGGAATCAGGAACCTTGTTGCGACTTCTCCAGCTCTTTTTTCCAAAGCGTCAGGAACAAAAACAACCCAAGCTGTGTACAGTAACTCAGAACACAGTGACTCGCATGCCAGGTCCTTAAGAAGCCATGAAAATACATTAAAAAAAAAAAAAAGAGAGAGAGAGATTGCTTATTCAAGGACACAATCAAGGCGAGTCTATATATTTTATTCAAAACTTCTCCCTACGCAGTTCCACATTCCCCGATTCCCAAGCCACAGGTCATTTTAATTTGAGTTTAAAAATATAGAATAGAGAACCCAATCAAATGCAGCTACTTGCACATTTTATGCAACTGTGTACATGTTATACGACTGATTATAGAAGAAAGTAATTCCGTAATCAGACTTGCATGGCCTGGACTCTATCATTTGGACATGTTTGGCCCAGTTGTTACTGGTCTATAATTACTGCAGAAAACTCTGGTCTAGGTGATCTTGAGCAATGCTTTCTGTCTTTATACCTCAGTGTCACATGCTAACTAACATACACTCCTGTTCTCATTACTAATTATCTCATTGATAAAGAAAAGGCTGTTGTTTTGCTGCTTGCTTAAGTATTGATGGTTACTCAGAGTAGACTATTTAAAATTAGATAATAAATTAGGTAATCTCCATAAATGCCTTATGGCTTTGAAACATGATCCCTTTCCTGGGGTTCTAGGGAAATTATCTAAATTGCACAACACAATATGCCTCGTTTTTCCTATGAAAATAGCACCAACTGGAAGGTGGAGAACAGCTTATGAAGACACGACGATGTGTGTGGTATGGCTGAGGCCTACACCATTCTGCCCTGCTTGAGGGAGCAAGAAGATGTTCAGCCATGATCTACTGAGAAGAAATGGTTAATTTGTCATCATGACTGAATTGTGCAAACCTTAATCAACCCATGCTTTTAAGATGTTTGAGAAGTTTATTTGAAAAGTGCTCATCTGGGCAAGAGAAGTACACCACTGCTACTGGACAACTGTTGCAGAACTTGATTTGTTCTCCAAAATAATCAGTATCTGCTCTAGCCAGCTATAGCTCTCATGAAATGTCACAGTGAGGAAGCACAGAAAACTGAGATTGTTCTATGTTAGTGCTCTCTTCTAATTACTTTTAAACCTGTAGTTTTAAGATGTACTGTCAAAACTGAAAACCATGGATTGATTATATGCAGATTTTTCAACTACATTTTGGAAAGTAATCAGAAAGACTGTGCTTTTGATTGTATATGCATTTCAAATTATACATATAACCTTTAAAAAGATTTTTTTATAATTTCCTCAGCCTTATTTTCTGTAACCCCATAAACAATGGGAACACAAAACCAATGTCTTGCTGAGTTGAAAAAAAAAAAAAAGTCTAAGAAATCAAACTAATTCTCATAGCAGTTATGGAGAGATTTCTCCTGACCCCAGTGATTGCTTAATTGGCTGTGGAGTGCTTTGTTAAATAAAAATGCACTTGAGCATATGGCTGGATGCTCAGCAGTTGTTTTTGTTTAGTTCCTTATTTTCACAAATTACACAAACAAATTTCTTTTGCCTTTTCCCCTCACAGTTCCTTTATTATTGCTATTTTTGAAATTTAGACTTTTTAGCTCTAGTGTTGATTTTGCCTTCTTTTTCATGGGTTTACAATTCACTTTTCTCCTCTCATGCAAGATTTCCACATTCTGATGCTCTAACTCCATACAGGCACTTCCCTTCCATCCCATTAAAACTAGTCCCTGGTGCTCAGATGCACTGATGCAATTATTTACTGGTTTGTTTGGGTTTTTTTTATCAGAGATCAGCTTTGTATTTTCTCAGCTGAGAATTACTTCCTTCAAATAAATCTTTCATTCAGGAATTTCCAATATTTGTAAGTTAGACATGATGCAGAACAGTGCATAAGATAATTCATATATAGCACAGAATTGTTGTTTCAAAGTGTAATTACTTTGAGTTAATTTTGCCAAAGTTGAAATTGTAATAGGATTTCACTGGAGAAAGGGAAAGCTTTCTCCAAGATACAATAATGAAAAAATACATATTGCTTTAAAACACATCTTGGGACAATTTCTACAGAAAACCTACTTAACAGAATGACAGAAAGAAACTAAGATTAATTCAGAGAGGGTCTTTTAGGACTTCAAAGAAATCTGGTGTGCTTACTTACAAATTTTGAATGAGAAACAAGACTAATTTCACCTGCATGTACTGACAATTTGAAAACTTAGGAAAAGTAAGACTTAAAATGAAAATGCTGAAACATATAAGAAGTAACACTTCACGCATATCCAAGCATTTTCTGCAACTTTAAAATACGAATTCAAAGTCTCTAAACAAAGAAATGTTAATCACAATATCACATTACAACACATGGAAGAAGCCAGTTCAAAAAGCAATCATATATCAATTGTTTATGGCTTACTCAATAAACCCCTGAATAATATTTAAGCAATTTAGCAAAAAATATTTAAGCAATGGGTAGCATTCAGGGACTGCTTCTATGA
>NW_010202595.1:0-832 GCF_000695765.1 Mesitornis unicolor | reverse complement strand
CTTTTCTTCCTTTTTCTTCTGTTCCTCCTCTCCACCATTTTCCTCCATTTTCTGCTTTTCATTGTTTTCCTCCATATTCTCCTTTTCCTCCTTTTCCTCCTTTTCCTTCTTTTCCTCCTTTTCCTTCTCTTCCTCCTCCTCCTTTTCCTCCTTTTCCTTCTTTTCCTCCTCTTCCTCCTCCTCCTTTTCCTCCTTTTCTTCCTTTTCCTCCTTTTCCTCCTTTTCCTTCTTTTCCTCCTTTTCATTCTTTTCCTCCTTTTCCTCCTTTTCTTCCTCTTTGTCCTTTTCCTCTTTTTCCTCCTTTTCCTCCTTTTCCTTCTTTTCCTCCTTTTCCTCCTTTTCCTCCTTTTCTTCCTTTTCCTTCTTTTCCTCCATTTCCTCAATTTTCTTTTTTTCCCTTTCCTCCTTTTCCTCCTTTTCAATCTTTTCCTCCTTTTTCACCTTTTTCTCCTTTTCCTCCTTTTCCTTCTTTTCCTCCTTTTCCTCCTTTTCCTCCGTTTTCTGCTTTTCCTTGTTTTCATCCATATTCTCCTTTTCCGCCTTTTCCTCCTTTTCCTCCTTTTTCTTCTCTTCCTTCTTTTCGTCCTTTTTCACCTTTTCCTCCTTTTCCTCCTTTTCCTCCTTTTCCTCCTTTTTATTCTCTTCCTCCTTTTCCTCATTTTCCTCCTTTTCCTCCTTTTCCTCCTTTTCCTCCTTTCCCTCCTTTTCCTCCTCTTTTTCCTTTTCCTTCTTTTCCTCCTTATCCTCCTTTTTCTTCTTCTCCTCCTTTTGCTCCATTTTCTCCTTTTCCTTCTTTTTCACCTTTTGCTCCTTTTGTTCCTTTTCTTCTTTT
>NW_010202594.1:30190-33558 GCF_000695765.1 Mesitornis unicolor | reverse complement strand
CCCCCGGACAGTACTCAATACACTGTAGATGTTCTCTCACTTAAAGAGCAACTGCAACACTTCGCCTGGCTGGCCTGTCTTTCCTGAAAAGGACATAGCCATCCATGACCACATTCCAGTCATGCGAGCTGTCCCACCATGTCTCTGTAATTGCCACCAGATCATAATTTCCCGATTGAACATAGGTTCCTAACCCCTCCTGCTTATTCCCCATGCTGCGCGCATTAGTGTACAGTCATTTCAGGGAGCGAGCTGAGCACACCGATTTCACCCTAGAGGGATGGGAGGCCTCCTGATTTTCATCAATTCTAGATGTTCTTGATTGTTTCTAATTCTTAGTTCTTTCCTAACAAAACACTTCTTTACTTTCAAATGAATAGGCTTTCCAAGATTTTGTCTAGAATAATTCTACAAGATATCGATTCACATATAATACTTCAGATATATGCACTAATCTGTCCTTCATGCAAATCATGGCTAAGACCATTTCCTGGTAGGATTTATCAATATCACAAGTAATTTCTACACTCAACCCATATATTGAAAATTCATCATACTTTTTTCCTTAAAAATAAACCCACAAAAAAACCAGGGAACAACTGAGGTCTGCAACAAAGATAATACATGAAGTTTTGTTATCTCAGAGGACTATTGAGAGTTTTATCATTATGAGCTACAAAAAGCTTAGAAAACTTAGGCTGCAAAACATATTGGAAGAGCAGGAGTTCACAAGTTATGTGCAGTTCTCTCTTTGAGAGTTTTCTGTCTTTGAAAGACTAGGCTTAGAAACCTTATTCTTGTGTGCTTGAAGAAGGAAGTGCTGAAGTGCTTCACAGAAAATTACAACTATTTTCAAATGATTAGTTGGGGTTTTTTTTAAGAATTATGGAGAGAAATTTACATTGAGTTTCTTTTTAAAGATTGTTATTTGTTAGATTAGGTTAAAATGATACAGGGCCAAATTAACACTATATAACTTGTAATTATTTTATCTACTTTAATCCATACCTAAAAGCTCTAATTATCTTAATTAAAATTTTAGGAAATAACTTTTCTTGATCATACAAATTACCACAGTCAAAATGGTTTTAACAGTTATTGTTATGGTTGATACAATGGTATTTCTTTGCTAGAGCTACCTGTCCAGCAAGAAACAGAGGCAAACTAGTTTAACAAAAATACCCATACCTTTTATTTCCTAACCAATAATCAAGATTTATTATAAACATTTTCTCAGTGTGACAGCTATACACTGATACTACCCTTTACACAGTCTACTCAAATAAATAATTTTTCCGCTTCTTTTTTTTTATTAAGTTGAAACACCACGAATAGATCAAAAGGCTTTGGCTTCATATCTAAAGTAGGATATGTAGGAGCATGATCACCTCCCAACCTAATATCTAGCATTGCCTCACAGTCCTTTATCTTTTTGCTAAGGTAATATATCACAACTTATTTTCCTTTTCAGTACAGCTTAGAAATTCCAAAATTATCAAGTTGCTCATGATTTGAATGAAAATCAAACAGTTTAGTTAAGGAAAGTAATTTCCAGTTGCATAATTATGTATAATTTCATATACTTTGTCTGTGATTTCTGCAGGCTATTTTTTCATGATTGGTACAACGCTGGGCTGTTATGTTGCTGAAAAGTCACTTCAGAAAACATTTTGACCTTGCAGCACAGCTCAGAGATAACTAATTTTAATCAAGTAGTACTATAAACTGAATAAAGCAGAACCTCCAAGGCTCTATAAAAGATGTTTTAATTACCAAAACAAGCCATTTTATTCCAGTGGAGGTGTCTCTATGCTACTACATTTTTATTTACATACCTGAGAGGTATTTGAATTATACTTATCCCTCTTATTCCCCATCACTCTCAAAGTGTAATCAAATGACAAATAAAAAAAAATGCCCCAATCAACACTACCCATTGAACCCATGACGTGCTCCAAAGATCTCTGTTTTAAACTGATGGCAGACCCAACAATAGGCAGGCTGAAATTCACATTAATTGTACTGGTGACTTACAGAAAATCCTAGCTCTGAACCTCCAAAGACACTTCCTGGCACTAGATTTTCCTCATCTCTTGCACCATGTGACAGATGAGCAGAAGGAAAAGGTCCAGTTAGAAGTGTGTTGCTGCAGACAGAACAGTGAGCCTAGTTTGCATCCTGTTCTCTGCTCACTTCTTTTTTTTAAGGAGAAGGAGTTTTTGGAAAGAGCAACGATATGTTAATTTTGGCAGCAAAAGAGTCTCGTAGAGCAGAGTTGCACAGGGTCACTCACATGCAGAAAAGAGTTTACTTGTGAGCAAATTGCTATCAAGACATATTGTTTTCCTTAAAGAGCTCCCATTTTAATTCTACCTGTCAATACCAGATGAGTATCTGACCACACATTTTATTCACTCAGCAGCAGTCTGGTAATGATCAGTAGTTAAGTTATTTTTTATTTTTAAGTTTTTTTTTTTTTAATTTTTAAGTTATTTTTTCAAGTATTTATATGCTGTCTGCCATTCAGCCTTTGCAACACAAAGTGGGTGAAAAAAGATTAAATTTAATTTCTGGGAGTCTCTGAAGACTATTGCTCTTCAGTGGAGTTTTGCCTGCATATAGAGCAGTTGATCTGCAGAAGTATATTTTGCACAGATGGAACACATTATAATATAAAATACTGTTTCAGTGATCATTTTCTCCCTTATGCAGAGAAGAATGTTCCAGATAAGCTTAAAAAACACATATTTTAGCACCAGAGCAGATATAGCAGTTCATACAGGTGAATGAAAGAACTGCAATCGAACTATAATCTTGTTAGGAGGAGTTATATCATAGAAAGAATTTCTTTGAGTATTTATGCCCTTATTTATAATCTTTATAAATCACCTGAGCAGACAATTCAACTTTAAAAAGCTTAAACCTGCTGACAAAACAAAACTGCATATAGTGAAAAAGTAGACCCAAGAGTTAAGTAAGCAGTTCCCACTGCAGGAGAAATAATCGTATTATGTGCACCAGCTGACAAATGTAATAGTAAAATAGTATTGAGACATTAACAAAAGGAAAAAGAAAATCATTGATTACTTAGAAAGAAAAAATAAATAGGATAAGGTTAAAGCAGAAACGCTATGTCTTATGCATGACCATTCTGCTTTGTAACTTCATTATGAAATACTGAAGTACTGATGCAACTTAAGCTCTCATACAGAGGACACTGATAAAGCTTTTCAGTGTCTGAAAGCAAGAGTTTTTTGAATGAAAACTTTTTTTAAAGTTAAAAACCTGATGTTTATAATAATTGTAAAAATTGAATTACATTAAAATCTCAAAACAACTAAAAGGTTGTCATTTTTGCCTTTTCTTTC
>NW_010202594.1:0-30159 GCF_000695765.1 Mesitornis unicolor | reverse complement strand
TCCCTACACCACATACTCCTGAACAGAGTTGATGTTGAATCAAATTCTGTGTTACAGGAAAGTTTCCCAGGTATATGTGTATAAAATTCTACCTCAGGCTCCAGCCTCCTATTGACACTGCACAGAGAAGTAAAGAAGCCAGTAAAGATTTAATTAGGTTCATCCGTCTGCCTAGAAACAGTTTCAGGATATATTCAAGAGCCTGTTGTGTGACAAAAGGTGAATGCAGTGTATAGTAATATGATGCAGGGGTAACACAACTTTGTGACTCAAATTAGGTTGGGAAATAGGATAAAAATAATTTTTGTGACTACTACTAACATACTAAAGTTGGATTAGAGAGAACAGCTTGAAAGAGTCCAGTGCAGAGCCACAAAGATGATCGAGGGAGTGGAGCATCTCCCTTATGAGGAGCAGTTGATGAAGCTGGGTCTCTTTAGCTTGGAGAAGACGAGACTGAGGGGTGACCTCATTAATGTTTATAAATTTGTAAAGGGTGAGTGTCAGGAGGAAGGAGTCAGGCTCTTCTCAGTGATAGCCAATGATAGGACAAGGGGCAATAGGTGCAAGCTGGAGCATAGGAGGTTCCATGCGAACATGAGGAAAAACTTTTTTACTGTAAGGGTTACGGAGCACTGGAACAGGCTGCCCAGAGAGGTTGTGGAGTCTCCTTCTCTGGAGACATTCAAAACCCACCTGGATGTGTTCCTGTGCAACCTAGTCTAGGTAATCCTGCTCTGGCAGGGGTGTTGGACTAGATGATCTTTTGAGGTCCCTTCCAACTCCTAATATTCCGTGATTCTGTGAAAAGAAGACTTGAGGGGAGACCATATCACGCTCTACAATTACCTGAAAGGAGGTTGTAGTGATGCAGGGGTTGGTCTCTTCTCCCTCGTACCTAGTGATAGTATAAGGGGAAATGTCCTCAAGTTGCACCAGGGGAGATTTAGGTTGGATATTAGGAGGAATGTATTTACTGAAAGTGTTGTCAAGCACTGGAACAGGCTGCCCAGGGTGGTGGTTGAGTCACCACTAACACTGGAGGTGTTTAAAAGACAAGTAAATGTCATGCTTATGGACGTGGTCTAGTAAGGGTCTGAGTGGGGCTGGATCAATGGTTGGACTTGATGGTCTTAAAGGTCTTTTCCATCTGAAACCATTCTATGATTCATTATATTATGTATACACACTGAGGTTCATTTTCCTTCTCTCACAATCAAAACTGAACAAAGCCTGTTTTAGAGTTTCTCTAAAAGTCTGATATTCCTCTTTCTTTCTAATGCACAAGAATTTCAGCTTGCTTTTCCAGATAAAATCTCACTGCAAAAAGCCAGGGGGCAGTCAAACAGGGTGGATAAATGATAAGCACTGAGGAGCCAGTCCAAAATAGGGAGTGAATTGTTTATCAAAATGTGATTCTTTCCAAACTTAATTTTTATTCTCAAATACTTCTGAATCCAGAATCTCAATTGAAACCACCAGAGCTGAAGAAATCTATCCTGTGGACACAAGGTCTTCAACAGAGGAAAAGATTTCTTGGAATATGTCATTTAAGAGGTGTCCTTGGAGAAACCAACCCTGGAAGTATAAACTGAAGAAGAGGTACAAGCTGCAGCAAGCAATAACCCAATCTAGGCAGTAGGTCTTTGGTGTGGAGGAAGACAAAAGTGCCTTAGCAGATAAAAAGTGTTAGGATCACTGATGCAATCCAATGAATAAGTAAGAGAACAATGCCATGTAGATATTAAAAAAAGAAAATTAATATCATACAATGCCAAAAATATGCAGTTGCTGATTATGATGTGGATGTTAAATAAGAACACAAGTAAATGTAATAAGAAAGAACAGATACTGAAAACCAAATGGGAATTAACCCATTAGAATGGAAATTCTTGCATAAACTCAGATGTGACATTTTAATTAATGTTTGAAGTCTCTCCAAACAAGTCATTTATATAAAGAGATTTAGAGGAAGAGGTTTCAGTCCAGATCTTTGTTTCATTGTGTTAGCTGCCATTATAAAAATGGCTTTAATTTGTAAAAGGTTACTCCATATAAACTTATTTTATCTTGATCTAAATAAAGTTAAAAAGCTGTCTATTCACTGCTTTGGAATTAGGCTATTTCTTTTAACTTTTAGCTGCAGAAAAGCCCACCTCATCTTTTTATCACATCTACATTTTGCTAATGGTTATCAAATATTATTTCTTATCTTATGACATGTACTAGTCTCAGGTCTGTTCAGAGAGTTGGAATCAAATGATCAAGCCTCTGTCTGTTTCCAGGCTTGCTGAGAACACAGATACAGAGAAAGGTTAATCTGTTATTCAGAGGTCTATTAAAGTCTATTTTGAAGTTTATGGATAAATGAATAGGTTGACTGCTTTGTTTCTTGAAAAAGGATAATTTTCTGTCTGATCAGTAACTGTTTATGTGATCTGAAATTGTTAATGATTCAGTATTTTGGTTTGATATTTTGCAACTTAACATCAGACCTAAACTAAAGCATAGTCAAATGTTCATCTACAGATGTTTGAAGATACATTGGCCAAGTATATTAACATGGAGATGAATAAACAGAGAATATTGGTTTCTAAGTGTAGTTTGAGAAAATAAGGTGTGTTCTTACTGCTAAACTCACATATCTAATAAAATATAACTCAGTTTCTGTGTAATACAGTGAATACTTTGTAAAGAAAACTCAACGTATGTTTATAGTAATAACAATACTTATAATTTATAGTGTTCTGTATTTGTATGTGGCTTACCAAACACTTGGTGTCACAAAACACTTGCCATGAAGGTCTATATTTTTCCATTTTTAAATAGGGACAATATTCAGAAGGATGTCATAAGTTTTTTTTAAAAGTAAGTTGAAGTACTTCTATCTCCTACTGCTGTATATTCCCAGTGTCATGAATGTAAAGTTACTAATATTCTTGGAAATAAGAATACTCAGGTCGAGCTCTTTGGAAGGTAGGTGCTTTTGCTCCTTTGAAGCACCATATTTAAGAAAAAAAAACCCTGTTTCCTTTATATAACTTATCAAGAAAATTATAAAATATTTGAAAATGTTACTTCAAATTTACAAAATTGATGGACTTGTTGATCATGTTACTTAAAACTGCTCTTAACATCCTCTTTAGTGAAGTGCAGTGTATTTCATGCACTGAAGGTTTTAGTTTTTTTCCAGAGGAATCCTGGTACTGTAACTTTTGTTTTCAGACCAGTACAATGCAAATAATATATTATAGTTCATATATGATGTGTTTACACGTCTAAGAAAACACAACAACTTCTTATTTTCATTTATAATTTTTACTTTTGTTAGTGTTTCCTATCCTAAAGCAATGGCCCAACATGGTGTCACATCTCACTTTAAAAAGTGAGGTCTTTATCCCTGCATGGCACCAGAGCAATACAAATCACTCAGGAGGGGAGGAAGGTGTAAAGAATATTTTTACTAAACAAGGTACACACCCTGAAAACACTAGATTTAAACAATCAAACAACCCATACGAAAAACAAGCCTGAAGTTACTGGAACACTATGTAACTTAACAACGCTGGCAACACTATAACGATCTGCTTAACTGAACCTCAAAAACCAAAACACTGAAACAAAATCGCCAGCTGTAGCCCACTGCAGCTGCATGTGCTGCAAGGAGAAAAGCATAAAAGAAGAGAGAAAATGAGAGAAAAGGAGAAAAGAGAGAAATAGTTATAAGAGAAATAGAAAAGATGAAAGATAGTCATCACCTCCAAGGCTCCAGGTGTAGAAGCACATGTTTGTTTGTCAAGCCATGTTAGGAAGGTGGAGGGTGAGCACATGGTTACAGGCTTTTGCAGGGATATTTAAACTATCTGTCCCTGCTCCTCATCTGTATCAGATGGTAGAGCAGATAGCAGGCCTGGACACGCCCCTCTCCTAGACAAGTCCAGGCATGCTCTCCAGCATGTCCACTCTTGCTACTGGGGGTCGATCCTGAGAATCACCTGTTATGAGATGTTGTTTAACCCATGCCATGCCGGGTCCATACACACGGCTTCAGCCAGGGCAAGTCCTGCTTGACCAAACTCATGGCTTTGTATGATGGAGTGATTACATCAGTGGACAAGGGAAGAGCTACGTATGTCATCTGTCTCAACTTCTGTAAGGCCTTTGACACTGTCTCTCACAACAACCTTCTTTCTAAATTGAAGAGATATGGATTTCATGGGTGGACTGTTTGGTGGATGAGGAATTGGCTGGATGATCTCTAGAGTGTAGTGGTGAGAGTTTCTATGTTCAGAAGGAGATCTGGAGATATGGAGATGAGTGGTGTCTCTCTGGGGCCCATACTGGGTTACAGGCTTTTGCAGGGATATTTAAACTATCTGTACCTGCTCCTCATCTGTATCAGATGGTAGAGCAGATAGCAGGCCTGGACACGCCCCTCTCCTAGACAAGTCCAGGCATGCTCTCCAGCATGTCCACTCTTGCTACTGGGGGTCGATCCTGAGAATCACCTGTTATGAGATGTTGTTTAACCCATGCCATGCCGGGTCCATACACACGGCTTCAGCCAGGGCAAGTCCTGCTTGACCAAACTCATGGCTTTGTATGATGGAGTGAGTACATCAGTGGACAAGGGAAGAGCTACGTATGTCATCTGTCTCAACTTCTGTAAGGCCTTTGACACTGTCTCTCACAACAACCTTCTTTCTAAATTGAAGAGATATGGATTTCATGGGTGGACTGTTTGGTGGATGAGGAATTGGCTGGATGATCTCTAGAGTGTAGTGGTGAGAGTTTCTATGTTCAGAAGGAGATCTGGAGATATGGAGATGAGTGGTGTCTCTCTGGGGCCCATACTGGGACCAGTACTGTTCAATATCTTAATCAATGACATAATGAGATTGAATGCACTCTCAGCTAGTTTGCAGATGATACCAAGCTGAGTGGTGTGGTTGACATGTCTGAGGGAAGGAATGCCATTCAGATGAACCTCAACAAGCTTGAGGACTTGGGCCATGTGAACCTCCCAAGGTTCAACAAGGCCAAGTGCAAGGTCCTGCACATGGGTAGGGGTATCCCTGATATCAATACAGGCCAAGGGATGAAGGGATTGAGAGCATCACTGTGGAGAAGGACTTGGTGGTACTGGTAGATGAAAAGCTGGGCATGAGATGAAAATATGCACTTGCAGCTCAGAAAGTCAACCGTACCCTAGGCTGCATCAAAAGAAGCATAACCAGTAGGTCGAGGGAGATGATTCTACCCCTCTACACCACTCTGGTGAGACCTCACCTAGAGTATTGCATCTGTTTCCAGGCCCCTCAACATAAGAACATAGACCTGTTGAAGTGGGTCCAGGGGAAGGCCGCAAAAATGATGAGAGAGATGGAACACCTCTCCTGTGAGAAAAGGCTGAGACAGATGGGGTTGTTTAGGCTGGAGAAGAGAAGGCTCCGTAAGCACCCTATTGTGTTCTTTCAGTACTTAAAAAGAGCTTATAAGAGGGGGTAATGGTTTTAAACTAGAAGAGGGTAGATTCAGACTAGATAGAAGGAAAAATTTTTTTTTACGATGAGGGTGTTAAAACATTGGAACAAGTTGCCCAGTGAGGTGGTAGATGCCACATTCCTGGAAACATTCAAGGTCAGGTTGGACAGGGCTCAGAGTATCCTGATCTACTTGATGTCCCTGCTTACTGCAGGGAGGGTGGATCAGATGACCTTTAAAAGTCCCTTCCAACACAAACTATTCTATGATTTGCAGATCACCAAACACATTCATTCACCTATGGGCCTGCTCCCGGCTCTTCTCAAATGTGTCTGCATGCCCAGGAGCCCACTAGCTGTAGGTGATCACAGCACAGCTGATCTAGTGACACACAGCAAAACTAGCACTGCAGGGAAGCACCAGATCTACTACACAAGTCCAAATCAACAGCAATGTATGCATAGTCCTGATAGAAAGGTCAGACTGCAGGGCATGATTGCTCCTTCCCAAGGGGAGAGGTTCAGCCCTAAAGGCTGAGGACTAACAGTACATGGGTTCTGCTGGCTTTTTTTTATAGGAATTTTATAACCATAATTGTTTGGTCTATTCTTCTTCTGGGTCATCTCACTGGATTACGCACATTAGGTAGCAGTTGAGCTACTCGTCTTTGAGTATAAAATGACATATTTCTATATATTTTATTTTAAATTAAAATAATATCTTTATCTTGCTACATTTTGCCATCATTAACTCATCTGTCCAATTCCAGATAAAGCCAGTAAAAAGCAGTTACTGCACTCTTGAAGGTAGAGTTCAAGAGAATTTACATGTATTGCCCATTACTGTCAAGCTCTGTTATGTGCAACAGTAATCTTGGAGGCATAAAAAGGCAGAAAATTGCAGCAGTAATATATGCAATGTGAAAGAGACCCTGTAAGAGTAAGGGAGCTTTCCTTATAGTTCTTATTCCTTGTTTAAGTAAGTATTTCTATACTAGTATTAAAAAGCAGTCAATTGTCTTTGTATATCAGTTTTTAATTAAGTTTTAAAACCCTCTAGTATTTTTCATTTTAGATTTGGGAAGCTGACAAGCTACATGTGTTCCTGAGTTTATAAATAAGAGGCTATATTTTAGTAAAAAAAATACCTTGCCCCTCTTTAAATAATTATTATTCACATTACTAAGGTTTGTTGTGCTATTTGAATCACTAATTAGCTGCTAAATGTAGCAGCTGAAAATATATTCCACTGAGAGAAACAATGTTAATATAAATCATAACAATTAATGACATTAAAGGAAGTTTATTTTCTCTGTTACCCTGAAGTCCATGTATGGTAATGTCAATACAAAGATTTAGTAGAAACACCTTTTGTAGCAGTCACAGATATACTGTTCCTTTTAGAAGAATTATAGATGTTGAATAAAATTTATATATTTACCTGTATGGAGTATGATGAACATGGAACTTTGCTTAAAATAAACCTAGTAACAAAACAAAAAAGTCTCCCAAAAGCAATGGATAAACAAGGTGTCAAAACTTCTTGATTTCTGAATCTGGCCTATTAACTGAGTCTTGATATCTTCTTTCATACATCTGGTGATTTCTATGCCACAACTAGAAGTAAAATTTTCAGTAGCAATTTCCCTGTTCTGCCTGTATGTGTATGTTTAAAAGGAAGGTTAGAGGAACATTTTACAGATATTCTACTACAGTTATTCTACAGTTATTTATAAATGGATTGCATTTTAATGTTTTAAAGGACACATAGCTAATATTGTCCTTCTAATTATTTCATATTCTTAACAGAGTTGGATAAAGAATGAGATTTCTTTCCTCAAGAAATTTCTGAAATTGTATTTTATAAAATTGCCCTTACCTTTTACCAAAATTGAATTAAAATAAATTTAATTTTGAATTAAAACATATTTAAAATACTGATTTAAAACAAGATTTTATTATATATTTGTTTAAATATCTAATACTCTTAAAAGCATAAGCAAAATTCTGAAATTAGTCTGAAATTAGAAAAATCTAAGAGAAAAGCTGTATAGTGTTGTTTGTTTCAAATATTAGCTTTGCTTCATAGTGTTTCAAAGTCTGATCTTCTTTTTCGAAGAGTGAATGAGACTACCTCTTGATATCCAGAATGTTTTTCTTCATTATCTCCCTTTTATTTTCTCTCTTTTCTCCACGTTAATTTCCTTGGCTATGGTACAAGCTCTGTGAACCTAGGACTGTCTTTCCACATCTGCCTAAAGTCTTGCCTGAGTTATTCTCAGGCTAGGATATTAAGTATGCAAGAGAGTGAAATTATCCATCAAGAATAATTTCCATGGGCTCTCCCAGTGAAAACTTAAATTCCCTGCTGATACAGTATCAATTGACCCACGTCTGCACAGTATCCAGTCACATCCCAAATTCCAACCCAGGTTTTATTTTATTCCCCAAATCTGTATGAGTTCTGTTACCTTGAGGGCACCGCAGCTTCAGCTCTGAATTTCACCAGTGCTATCTGTGCCATCATCATTCTTCCAGCCTCTAGGCTGTGACCCACAGGGAAGTACTTTAGAGATACTTTTTTCCTTGTGAAAGCAGTAGCAGCTGAAATAGCAACAATGAAAGAGGTTACTGCCCATCAGGCTGGTGTTCCACAGCAACTCTCTTTCAAATGCAACAGGATGTACCTTGAAGTCTCTATTTGATCCATACTGCTGGGCTATACTGGACCAAAGGTGTAGAAACAAGATTCTTCACAAACTGTGGAGGTTGCAAAAACGTCAGCATCTCCTCAGAGAAGTGCTCCAGGACATTTTCTTCACATATGGCTGGTCACTGGTTAACTGCACATTTTAGACAACTGTCTGTTATAATTACTGGTGGGAAATCTGGAGTCTTTTCTGACTAACTTTTTTCTCAACTTCTTTATATCACTGTAAGCAAAACACCCCTTGTTCCTTTCACTGTCTTCTCTCCTCTTTATAAATCTGTTCTGATACTACAGTCTTCATACTGTACAGAATGATGCCTGCATTTTCCCCCAGATTTAATAATCTATAGAAACACAAGAGAAAGGTAGAGGGGAGGAGGGAAACAAACAGCTAGTTATAACTGAATCTATAGGCTTCCTTCCTTCCTTCAGGGGTATTCAGCTGTCTAAAGTTTATCACAGTGGCCACTGATCAAACATCAGCAGGCTGCTTAGATAATAGTTAAGGATTAAACAGATAATCTGATTCACATCCTTCTTATGGATTTTGATGCCTAAGATTGACACTATTCTTCATCAAGATCCCTTCTAGAGTTCTATAATACTTACAGATTACATACTCCCATTTGAGCTCAGTTTTTCCTTTGAAATCTTTTCTTTAGCCCTGGCACATCCAGAGGGTGTGGCAACATGGATCTATTTAGGCTCATTTTAATTATTCAATTCTTCCTTTATTGATATGAAAACTAGTAAACATTTCACAGTCACTAAAACTGTATTTCAAAGGACAGACCTGTACAAAGAAAAAGACTCATATTTGAGCCTAACATAATGATTCCTCACTGTGTTACCTATGCCTTTCATGAATACAGTCTTACACCCTGTTTCAGAAATTGCCATTAGGACAGAGATGTTATGGAAGTTATGATGTTAAAATTCCACATATTTAGAAAACACTTGGGTTTTCAAACTCCGTTTATGAGTTGCCCTTCTTTGAGACACTGAGAATCACATTTTCTGTAGTTAAATGAATTATGATGTTCCTTCTGAGACTTTGATGCCATGATATTTTGTATTTCTGAGTCATAATTTTCTTTTTGAAATCCCTTGTTGCTATTACTAGAACAGTTTAGATTTTACTCTGAAATGATGTCACAGTCGAGAATATAATATGGGCTGTTTTTCTTTTAATCTCTAAGAAGCAAATGTAAATGAAGAGTATTTTTTCCTCTTTCTACCACATGTTCTACTAATGTAAATATTCTACTAATGTAAATAACCTGAACAAGACCAAAAGAAATAAATATTTCAATACTACTCTGTCTTGATTTTTTAAAACTAACCCTATTAAAAGTACATTTGATAGAGAGAACTGTAACACTTACAAAGAAAATTATAGCTTGGGGCTAACACAGCTTGGGGGAATAACGCTTAAGAGTTAGCAGGATAGCAATTATTTAGCTGAAACAATATATCTTAGGTCACTGTGTAAAGGCAGGTAGGCTACAGACAGTTCCTGATGAGGCCAAGGATGTCCTGCCTGACACGTCTTACGGCTTCTGATAACATTGCAGCCGGCTTTGGGAGAAACACCAAGGGTCCAAGGAGCATGCGCAAGGAACAAAGGTGAAGAGCTTAGTAGGGAAAAGGACTCCCCAAGACCCCAGCCCATGACCACCAGGAGACACTGTGCAGGCATGACTGGACTTCTCGGAAAAATACTGCCTTTTTGATGAAAGGTTATGCTTATGCATAGGAGTTTTTGCATAGTAATGGATATGCAACACTTTACTGTATAAAAGTTAAGACAAGCTGCCACAGAGGTCGCACACGAATTCGAAGGAAAGATCCCTCGTGTGCCAAGCACGCTTAATAAACATACCTACTTTACAACCTCACAGGTTGTGGAGTCTTCTTTCCACAGGTCACATTAGCAAATTAGTATATTAGCAAAGCTAATATCAGTTTGTTTTTAAATTGCTTTAACAAAAATGCAAATGATAATATGTGTTTTCAAGAAAAAACTTGAAGCCTATTCACTACGAATTGGATTTAACTTATGAAATATTACAGTAAAATTCCAGACTGAATCATGGCTCTTATGTGTTCATTCATTTTTTATGAAACAAAGGACAAAGAGGAAAAATACCCTGTAGAAATGAAAATGCTTATTGTATATGGGTTATGGTAGAACTCAGTTAAAGCAATGTGCAAGTTTACTGCAGGAAGAAGTGGGCAGAAAGTGAAAGCATCCAGACACTGTATTGTGGCCACACTGTTGTGTGCGCTCAGAATCAACGAAGGCAATAGAGACTATAGATCTGAATCTTACTCTCAAAATAAAAAAGATAGCATTCCTTAGCCTAAACACTGGTGTTTCTTCAAACACTCTGAGTTCCATAAATCACAAAATATATTATGTTAAACATAGCTACAGTTTACACAGTTCTGCATCTAGATTCACCTGAAGAAATTTCATATGCATTAAAATAACAATTGTAAAAGTTGTAATTTTTCATTATTAGTAGTGTTACATGAGTAGGAGATAGTGTTAAGAAATGAAATCATAGCTTTTAATTCTTCTTACTACTCTAATCTGAAAATTAATCCTACAATTTTTCATGTCTGTATTTCTAATAAAGAAAGAAGTATTACTTAATGTAATTATACCATTATACCTTTTGAGATAAGAGCAGTCTTTTGTAAAATATGATGATTGGCAGGGAGATGACATGAACATCACCGTGACCAAGATTTTTCCCTTAACTTTGTAGGTTTAAACTACCTATTTTTGAAATGTTAAAATGAAGTAATTTATAAATTATGTGTCTTGTAAATCATTTAACATCTGATGAACTTGAGATGAAATTTAATTTTCAGTGTCTATTCTAGAGACTATCATATAAATCGGAGTCAGTTTATTAGTTCCACTAGATTTGATATTGTCCTGCACAACATAGAATCATAGAATCATAGAATACCATGTTGGAAGGGACCACAAGGATCATCTAGTCCAACCTCTCAAGGTAAAAGTATAGTTTAAATTAGATGACTCAGCACACTGTCAAGCTGACTCTTAAAACTGACCAATTTCGTGGAATTTACCACTTCCCCTGGGAGATTATTCTAATATCTGATTGATCTTGTGGTAAAATTACTCATTACCCCTCATCTTTTCCATGTGACTCATTGTGAAAAGGGAATCTCCATCTTCCTGGTAGCCACCCTTTATGTGCTGGTACGTGGTTATAAGGTCTCCCTAAGCCTTCTCTTCCCAAGGGTGAACAGGCTCAATTTTCTCAGCCTTTCTTCATACAGCAGGTCTTCCAGGTCTCTGATGATCCTCATGGCCCTTCTCTGGACCCCTTCCAACCTGTCCACACCATTTTTGTATAGCGGGGACCATAATTGGACACAGTACTCCAGGTGTTCTGAGTAGAGAGGGATAATGACTTCTTTGTCTCTGCTGGTGATGCCCTTTTAATGCAACCCAGCATCCTGTTGGCTTTCTTTACAGCTGCAGCACACTGTTCGCTCATGTTGAGCTTGTCATCCACCAAGACTCTCAGGTCCCTTTCCTCAGTGCTGCTCTCTAGCCAGGTGGAACCCAGTCTCAGCTGCATTCTTGGATTATGTGTTCACAGATGCAAGACCTTACATTTGTCCGTCTTGAACTTCATACAGTTCCTGCTAGCCCACTCGTCCAGTCTGTCCAGGTCTTCCTGGAGGGTGGCTTTCCCTTCTGGAGTGTCAACTACCCCACTCATTTTGGTGTCATCAGCAAACTTCATCAGGGAGATCTTGATCCCAACATCCAGATCACTAATGAAGACATTAAATAGAATTGGGCCCAACATTGATCCCTGAGGGACCCCACTTGTGACTGATTGCCAGTTAAGAGAATAAACTATTTACTACCACCCTCTGGGAGCGGCTCATCAGCCAGTTCTCCACCCACTGCATAGACTGCTTATCTACGTTGTATTTTGTTAGTTTTTCAAGGAGAAGGCTGTGGGGGACCATGTTGAAAGCCTTGGAGAAGTCCAAGTAAACAATGTTCACCCCTCACCCTGCATCAACTAAATGGGTCACTCCATCATAAAAAGTAATCAGATTTGTTAAATATGGTATGCCACTAGTGAATCCATGTTGGTTTTTCCCAATCACATGTCCCAGTTTACTGGTGATATTACTCATGAGGATTTGCTTCATTATCTTCCTGGGGATCGACATGAGGCTAATGGGCCTATAATTATCTGGATTGTCCTTGGAAACCTTCTTGTATATAGAGGTGACATTAGCCTTCTTCCAGTCTTCGGGCATGTCTCCCAACCTCCATGACTTCTCAAAGACTATTGAGACCAGCCTCGCAACAACATCAGCCAGCTCTCTTAGCACCCTCAGGTGGATGGCATCTGGGCTCATCAATTTATATAGGTCAAGCTCCTGTAACAGTTGACACACAAGCTCTTCCTTCACTGATGGCAGATCTGTGTCTGCTTCAATATGAATAGTTGTTTCTGTGGCCTGGAACCCAGTAGCACTGGTAAAGACAGAGGTGAAGAAGGTGCTGAGGACCTCTGCCTTTTCAGTGTTGTTGGTGACCAGTTCACCTCTCCTGTTCAATAGTGGGCCAATATTCTCCTTCTGTTTCTCCTTGCTGTTAATATATCTGAAGAATACTTTTTTGAAGTTTCTGACATCTCTGGCCAATTTCAGTTCAAGCTGAGCTTTTGTGTTCTTTACTGCATCCCTGCATGCCCTGGCAATGCCTTTGTAATTTTCAACAGGTGAATTTCCACTTTTCCATCTCCAGTACATTTCCCTTTTTGTTCTGAGCAGGCCCAGAAGCTAGCAGTTAAGCCAAAGGGGTCTCTTGCTCCACCTGCTACCCTTGCATATAGAGGGGATGAACTGGTTTTGTGTGTCTAGGAGAGTGTTCTTGAAAAGCTCCCAGCTCTCACTAGCTCCTTTATCCTCCATAGAAACTTCCCACAGAATCCCTTTGAACTGAGCCCTAAGCAAGCTGAAGTTTACTTTCCTAAAATCTAAACCCTTTAGGAATCTAACCTTCAGCATGCTCAGCAGTATCCCAGACTCCATGACATTGTGATCACTGCAGTCAAGGCTGTCCCTAACCGAGATATTACAGAGCAAGTTTGTTTGGTTAGTGAGCAGCAAGTCCAGCAGTGCCCCATTCCTGGTTGGCACATCTACCATTTGTGTGAGGAAGGAGTCCTCTAAGCATTCCAGGAACTTCAAGGATTATAGGTGAACTGCTGTGTTGTTCTTCCAGCAGATGTCTGGGTAGTTAAATTCTTCCATAAGAACCAGGTTTTGTTGACCCAAAGCCTGCTTAATTGACCTGAGTATCACTTCATTGGTCTTGTTGTCTTGGTCTGGGGGTTGGTAACAGATGCCTACTGTAAGGTCTCCCTTAGAGACAACCCCTCTGATTTTGACCCAGACACTTTTAATGGCACTTCCACAGTTACCATAGTTGACTTCTATACATTCAAGGTTCTCCTTAACATAGAGTCCAACTCCTCCTTCTACCTTGCCTGTCTTTACGAAATGGCCTATAGCCATCAATCCCAATTCCCCAGTCATTAGAGTTGACCCACCATGTTTTGGTTATTCCTATGATATATTAACTTTCTGACTGGGGTCAGAGATACAGTTTCTCCTGTTTGTTTCCAAGACTGCATGCATTAGTATACATACACTTTAGGTGGCTGGACATTTGATTCTCATTTAGGGAGACAGCCGAGGAACAATTTACACTACTCTGGTTGGCCTGATTTATTCCCCTAGTGGATGTAATGGTGATGGTGGCATGAGCAATGCCATTTTGGATCACTTCCCCTGAGTCCTTAAGTTTAAAGCCCACCTCACCAAGTTAGCCAGGCTGCTGCCAAAGATTCTCTTGCCTCTTGCTACTCCTCACCTCATTTCTAATGAGCCTGGTATTACCCCCTCCCCACTTCAAGCCTAGTTTAAAGAATTATTGATGAGTCCTGCTAACTTTAAGAAAGTTGGATTCCATTGGTTTCCAGAAGGCTTGGTGCTGTGTAAACCTTCTCAACATTAAAAAAGCCAAAATTCCACCGATGGCACTATCCTCTGAGCCATGTGTTGATCTGGAGTGTTTTCTGGTTCCTACCAGTATTCTTCCCTGCAACTGAAGGAATTGAAAACACTACCTGCGCTTCTGATCCTTCAACCAATCGCCCCAGTGCCCTGAAGTCCCTCTTGATTGCCTTTGCACTCCTCTGCTCAATGTCATCGCTACCAACTTGAAAAACTACCACCAGATAATAATCAGAGGGCCGTATCATATTAGGGAGTTTCCTGGTAACATCTCTAACCCAGGCCCCAGAGAGGCAGCAGAATTCCTTGTCTCTAAATTGGAAAGACATGAATTTGACGGATGGACCACTTCAGAAGGACCTTTACATGCTTGATAAGTGGGGCCATGTGAACCTCATGAAGCTTAACAAGGCCAAGTACAAGATCCTGCACCTGGGTCAGGGCAATCCCAAGAACAAATACAGACTGGGTGGAGAATGGATTAAGAACAATGCTGAGAAGGACTTGGGGATTTTGACTGATTGGAAACTCAAACATGAGCTGACAACGTGTGCTAGCAGCTCAGGAAGTCAACTGTACGCTGGGTTGCATCAAAATAAGCATCACCTGCAGGTGAAAGGATGTGAACCTGGGGATGTGATTCTGAGAGTTCTGGGGTCCCCAATATAAAAAGGACATTGAGGTGTTGGTGTGGGTCCAGAGGAAGGCCACTAAGATGTTCAGAGGGCTAGAGCACTTTCCCTATGAGGACCAGCTAAGACTGTTGGGGCTGTTCAGCCTAGAGAAGAGAAGGTTCTGGGGAGACCGTATTGCAGCCTTCCAATTCCTGAAGAGGTCCTACAGGAAAGCTGGGGAGAGACTTTTTACAAGGGTAAAGCTAGTGATAGAATGAGGAGGAATGGTTTTAAACTGGAAGAGGGTACATTTAGATTAGATATTAGGAAGAAATTCTTTACTGTGAGGGTGGTGAGACACTGGAACAGGTTGTCCAGGGAAGTTGTGGATGACCTCTCCCTGGAGGTGTTCAAGGCCAGGTTGGACAGGGCTTTGGGCAACCTAGTACAGTGGGAGGTGTCCCTGCCCACGGCAGAGGGGTTGGACTAGATGATCTTTAAGGTATCTTCCAACCTAAACTGTTCTATGATTCTGTGATTCTTGCTCTCTACTCCACTCTCATGGGACGCCACCTGGAGTACTGTGTCCAGCTCTGGGGCCCCCAACATAAGAAGGACATGGAGCTGTTGGAGCAAGTCCAGAGGAAGGCTACAAAAATGTTCAGAGAGCTGAAGCACCTCCTCTATGAGACCAGGCTGAGACAATTGGGGTTGTTTAGCCTGGAGAAGAGAAGACTCTGGGTACACCTTAGAGCAGCATTCAAGTACTTAAAGGGACCTACAGGAAAGGCAGGGAAGGAGACTTTATCAGGGAGAGTACTGTTAGGATGAGGGGTAAAGACTTTAAACAAAAATGGTAGATTTAGATTAGATATTAGGATTAAATTCTTTACTCTGAGTGTAGTGAGAAACTGGAACAGGTTGCCCAGAGAGGCTGTGGTTGCCCCTTCCCTGTCAGTGTCCAAAGACAGATCAGATGAGGCTTTTACCAACCTGGTCTAGCGGAAGGTGACCCTGCCCATGACAGGGGGGTTGTAACTAGGTGATCTTTCAGGTCCCTTTCAACCCAAAGCACTCTATTATTCTATGATTTAGCATCTAAAATACTCTAAAGAGTAAGAGATTCACATTTTATCCTTAAGACTTTGCTTATGATCAATGTTTATTTTAAACTTCATAAATGAGATCGAAGATTCATTTTAACTGAATAAACACCACAAAACTAACTGAACCTTGCCTATGAGTTTGCTACAAATGTTTCCATGAAACATAGAGTAGTTACAATAAAATTCTTCATCTTTACTTAAGCAGTCATTATGACTATCACTATGAGTGACAACGTGAAGTCATTTGTTTTGCATCAGTAAGCCAACTAACAAATATAAATGTTCAGGGTATTTGATATACTGTCTTCCTACATCATGAGATTTACAGAAACTCCTTAAGTAATTGTCTGCGTTTAAAGCTCAGAGAGCAGGATTCTCTCTCTATTGTCCCCTACCCTCCCAGGAGGAAGATTAAAAAAAAGAGGGAATAGAGAAAAAAGATGCTTCGCACAAGGTTGGAAGTTAAGACTGTAACAAGTTTAATGAAAAAAAACCAGGGGAAAGGAAAAGGGAATTAATAAGGGATAAAGGATATTTAACTACATACAAAACCCGATCCCAGTAGTCTCGAGTGGAAGTGTCCGAGCAGTGCCTCGTGCCCACTGTGACTCGTCACCACGGACCACAGTGGTGCAGGGAAGCGGATGGTGGTGGATGCTGCCGAGCACGTGGAGATAGCCCCAACCGTCCCCAAGATGCAACAAGAAGCAGCCCAGGAAGCCAGGAAAAGCCCGCGAAAACCTTGGGCCTCCTTGGTTTTTTATAGACTGTGGCTGGAAAGGGGAGGGAACAGTACTGATCTCTGACCCCCCAGGGTCCTACAGACACCACCACTCCTTCCCTTTCAGGCTGGTAACCTTTAAACCATAACAGTAATTTTACGCTGATTTACCTTGGAAAAAAAACCCCATAGATTAAAAACTAACAGACTGTCAAAAATATTTTTCCTTTAACATTTGTTGTCTTTCATTCCTCTGGAAAACAATACGTGAAATCAGTAAATGTGTAGTTTTTTTTTTTAATTCTAGCTAAATAATGGCCAAGTTGACTTCTTAGTTTGACACAACTAATTAATTAAATATTTTCAATCAGAGCATTTGAATGACAAGACTTGGCCTCAATCATACTTTACCCTTTCATTTTAAATCTCTAAAGTACCTGTACATAAGATTTCTATTGACATGTTAGCTATACCTTGAGGAACAATGAAAATTTCAGATGTATTAATAACAGCTTCCCTTTCAGATGCTGGCAAGACAGAGTTAATTAGTACCTTCTCTCTGAAGTTAGGAATTTGTAAGAATGCCTATGAACTTACTCAAAATAAATTGAATTTCGTATGGTACATACAAGTTCTGCTTTACTGAAACTGAGGTAATTTTTGCATTAAGACTGATAATTCCGGAAGGATAATTCTTAAAATGATTTTGAATCAACAGTTACAGTCCTACAGATTTTCCATCAAAATTCATTTTTTTGATGGAAAGCAGTCAGAAAGACTACTTTCTATAAAAATTTAAGTTAGATTTGTAATTAAAAAAGCTAGTTTTATAAAACCTGAACACCTAAAAGGCTGGCTTTAGCTATGTAGTACAGGAGGTGAAAGCTGTCCAGAAAGCCTTGGCTACAGAACTGAATGGCAGTCTGAGACACAGGTTCAATAGTTTCCATGACGTGCTGTGTTAAATAGTCATGTGTCATGTGTTTCTACAGTGCAAATTACATTAGAGACTCTATCTCAGATGTGTCCTCTATGTTATCCTGGAACCATTACCAGAAATTATTTCACTCATTATTTTCAGATGGGAAACTGAAGCAGAGAATATTTGATTTCTCAGGCATCACAGAAGGCTGTGCAGACCTTGAAACTGAATCTTGCCTAATTCAGCAACAGTCTTAAGACTGGATTATCAGTTACATTGCATTGCAAGTTGTGAGTGTTCTGTAATGCCATCTGTAAGGACATCTTTAAATAGAGGAAGAATTTTCCAGGTTGTTGTATTATGTGTTCAATTTCAGCACTAATGTGCTTTATAAAGCTGGACAAATAGGCTTTTTCCTCCCTGTCTCATTTTCCCTTACCATCAAATATAGGTTAATGATTTTTTATTGTCTTTGTGATGTCCTTTGAGAGCTATAATATATTACTGCTAATAATTACTGATTATTTTAAAGTAATTAAAGAATAACTTTAAATTCCCAAATTTTATAGGGAAAAAGTCTTCTGTGTTTTTTGTGGGTTTTTTTTGTGGGTGTTTTTGTTTTTGTTTTTGTTTTGGTTTGGTTTTTTCTGTGGGTTTTTTTTTTGTTTTCCTTTTTTTTGGTAATCCTTTGCTGAAGCTATAGATGTCACATATTTTACTGACTTGTGTTTGTTTAACAATACAATATCACATAGCTTGGCAACTACTAGCATAATCTAGGTCAAGAACTCTTAAAAGTTTATGCTGTTGGATATTCATATAATATATAATATTAGTCCCCAGAAAGCTATAATAAATATAAAGGGATCTTCCTTAGCTTTGAGAGGGGTCATGGAGATATTGATCAATTGGTTACTAGTGTTATGCAGATGAACGTCATCCGAGGACACAATGAATTATGTATTATCAGTAATGACAGAAAAATACAAATAAAAGTGTTCGTTAAACAGGGGAGGGAGATGGAGGGAAGGAGATAATTTCCAAGGTTAACTAGGAGAATTATTTATCTACTCCATAAAAAAGACTAGGATAAGATAGGATAGGAAGGAAAGCTAGACTAGACTAGACTAGGATAGGATAGGAGTTGCAGTTTGAAGGAACCTGCAATGATCATCTAGTTCAACTGCCTGACCACTTCAGGGCTGACCAAAACTTAATATTATTAAATGTATTGTCTAAAAGCCTCTTAAACACTGACAGGCTTGGGGCACCTACCACCTCTCTAGGAAGCCTATTGTAGTGTTTGACTTCCATCTCAGTAAAGAGATGCTTCCTAATGTCTAGTCTGAACCTGCCCTGATGCAACTTTGACCCATTCCCATGTGTCTTGTCACTGGATCCCAAGGGGAAGAGACCAGCACCTCCCTCTGTGCTTCCCCTCCTTGGGAAACTATAGAGAAAGTGGACAGACCTTGTTTCTTTAGACTAATCAAATGAAAGTTAAAGCATAACGTAAGTACACAATTAGATCCTGTAATGACATACAGAAACATACACTGATAATGAATAAATGTAATATAATTTCCAACCCCTATAAGGTAAAATTCATGATATGTTTTTATGTTCTGTGGCATAGGATGTGTTCAACTTTATGAGATCATCTGGGATCATCATTTGGCAAATGACTTATCATTACTAGAACTCAGGGTATTGACAATATGCATGATATTTTGTCTCTCCTTCCTACAAGGGCATTAGAATTATGAATTTTGATCTTTTACTACATGTCATAGGTTTATTGCAGATGGTGAATTTAGTCTGTATTCTGCAGATCCTTCTAATTTGGACTTCTATCACATGCAGTTAAAGAATTTTGGATGGTGTGGAACTGTTCAGTCCTGTCTTCCTGGTTGTGGAAAACTAACATAACAATTTCTTTGAAAGATTTGCAAATTTGCTCCAGATTGTAGCTGTCTGGAAGCCTGTCACCCCGGAAACAAAATCACAATGCTTTCTCCCAGCTGGCATTTGATGCAAACACTAATAATTAAAAAAAAAAGAAGTACAGTGTCTTTCAGTGCCTTTAATCTTTTTTTATTATTTTTAAAAGTTTAAATGGGAACAAATACAAACAACTGAATAACTGTAGTTACTCAGCTGAGTTTCTACATTTACTAGCAATTTTGCTTCATCTATTAGCTGGATCTCTGTTTTGTAGTGACAAATTTTAAATTGCCTTTTCTCACAAAGACAACAAAACCAGCTTTTTCTCCCCTGAGCAAGTAATGAGATGGAACTCAGGTCTTATATAAATTTATTTCAGTTGTTTAGTTTTTTTCTAAAATGCATAATTGGAGAAGTTAATGAAAACGGCATTGTGGGAATGGAGGATTATGACTGTTTGATACAAGGTGCCCTTGCAGCCTCCCACAGACTAAGCTGTTTTGCATAGCACCACTGTAGTCTTCAGAGGCAGATGATCCATGACTTTCTTAGCAGGAGGTACGGGAAAAAGAAAGTATAGAAGAGGAAAAGAAGAGAGTAACAATGATAACAGGAATAACAACAGCAAAAAAAACCCCAATAATAGTAAGTATTTGCAAGTCAGGGATAATATGTTCTATCTCAATCTTACTGAGTTTGCAAGCCTTGCAAGCCTATATTTTGACACTTGCTGAGATTCAACCCATTCAGTGGACAAAGCATAACGAAAGAGTACCTGATATGACTTTCTGCAAGATCTTTTGACAGACCCCAGTGGCAAATTGAATTTATATGATGATTTTAAAAAGAACTAAACAAAAAATTCCCCACCTAAACCATAACGTAAACCTTCAAAAATGGTAGTAATGCTACAGAGATTAAGGTGAATCATTTTTTATCAGTCTCTGATGGATTCTATTCCCAGTTTCGACAAGATACTACAGTCTCACGAGTACACATTTACAGAAGGAACAGACTTGCTTTCTATTTTATTCTCTGAATTTCGCAGATCATAATAAGCTCTAAAGAATCCACTCTGCATTTATCTTCTATGTTAATATATCCTAAAACAGCAGCACAGCAACCTGATGAGAGTTACACATTCCCATCTGCCTGTGAAAATAAAGGAGTGTAACTCAGGTCAAAGTAGGAAGAAGACGAAGAGTGAATTTTGTCTTTCCTAAATGTTTTCAAAGGAACTAAGTTGCATAGTGTTTCTCAGTTCATTTGCTTCTGTTCTGTGAATTCTCTGTGGGTAATAAGAGTTCTAAGGATGGAGCCTTAAAAGGTCTATTTGAAGTTATATTTCTCTTGCGTGGCTGACAAAATTGTTCAGCAGTTTATCCAAAGTGCTATATTTTGAAGTCCACAGATATTTCAGCAATTACAAGCAGTTTTACTCTAGCTGAACTGCTCCTTCCAGTGAAATGATAAGGAACTGAACTTCACAGGTAAGAAACATTGAGAAATTATACTTTGCAGATGTACAGTTATGTAACAGTTTTCTTTGGTATTTTAAGATGTTTAATTTCATGCTAATTGCAAACCAAAGGCAAAAAAAAAACCCAAACAAAAACAAACAAACAAAAAAAAAAACCAAAAGCACTAACAGTCAGTAATGGTATCAAGGAGGATTTGCCTTTGATCTTAAAATTTGTGTGTGCATTTGTTGTAGGATTGGAATAAACTTCATACATCCACCAGACCAACATATACATAAATTATTTCAAGTAACCTGGCCGTAAAAACTTTAGATGATGAAGATCCCAAAATATTAAGGAAATCTGATCCAGAGCTTACTCAAAGCTGTTTCAGAATATCTGTGTGAGGAGCTCTTAAACTAATTGCTGTAATCCAGTATTGTTTTACTATACTGACAACAGAGAAAAATATCTTGGTACCATTTTGCTCCTAAACTTAAATGAAATTAAGTTACAACAGTATTTATTAATTATATACTCTTACAGACTCACTCAAATATAAAAGTTGAAGTTAGACTCTTGAGAAATGTTTTGTCCCATCCTTAAAATGGATTTGGCATAGCTGACAAAACAGTATTTTTATGATCCTACACATATATTGAAACTCAGGGAAACACTGGCAATTCATAAAGTCTTGGAGCACAACTCAGCTAGCAAGGACTCCAAGTGGGTGGAAAACACAGGACAGTAGAACAACTGCAAAAGTGACCCAAAGAACCTCACAACATTATTTGACAATCAGTGATAAAAAAAAGAGTCTGACTTTCATAAAGAAAAAAATGTACCTTTTTGGCTGCTGCAGACTACTTTGTAGTTCTATAGAATTTTTACTTCTCTTTGGAATTGTAAGTCAAGAGGTCATTAAAAAATTGGAAAGTTTAAAGACACCTTTTTCATTGGGCATTTTAGAAGAAAAGGTAACAGCAAGTCACAGTTGGCTGTTTTAGCTGTTTTCGTCATGTGGGGTGATTTCAAACATAATGCTTCCCACATTCAATCTCCATAATGAAAAGGAGTGCCTGAGAGATGAAAAGAAATTACTGAAAAAAATTGATAATTGTCTCCAAGTATGAGACATGCTAGTGATATATGTACTTTTTAAGCCCAGTTCAGAAGACTAGGTGAACTGCTGGAAGAATATTGCTGCCAACCTTAAGTATTCCTGTTGTAAGGACAACTAGTCAGAGGTAACCCTCAATTCTCCTTTTTAACTATCTGAAAAACACCTGACAATTCCCCACATTCAGTCTCTGAGAAAATACTAATAAAACTAAATGAGAGAAATGTGAGGGAACAGATGTTGCTACTGAGTCTTTTTCTGCACAGACAGCCCATGTACCTGATACCAGCAAAAGTTTACTTGTACAAAAGAATCAAGTTATGTGATTTAGCTCCAAGGCTAGCTGAATTTCAATATACAGTCTTAGACCAATATTGCTTCAAGAACCAACTTCATAATTGTAGCTAGTTTATTTAGAGAAGGCTCCCAATAATAAAAACTATATTAATGTAATAGATCTGATAAATAACTCATCACAACAAAAGACAAATACCCTGGATAAGTGACAAAGTTGCTACGTTGTCCAGAATGGTTGTATAGTTTGTTTTTAATTCTCTATAGAGAAGTACTTCGCAGTAGGCAGCTGGAAGATACGAGGATATAAGAGAAAACATAAAAGGATGGCACTGGGAATACTTATTTTTTTTCCTTATACCAGTGAAGTTCCATAGTCAGCACTGAAGAAAGTGACTTTTCTATGATTATGTGTCATTATTCTGAGAAGCAAAATAAATCAGCTTACACCAGGTGTCATTCTGCAGCAGCTGGGCTGCTTTAAGTATCTGTGCTACCTACGTTTACACTTACTTGCAGTATAGCTGTGCTTCACTGCAGGCAGTGGAAACCCACTTGAAACACAAGTAATCATTTTAAAAATAACTCCAGTCATTTTCAAGAGGTTAAAATAAAATTATGTCCTTATATCCTTAATCAAATTGTTCCTGATTTTAACATATGTTCAGAAGTTAAAATTTCCATTACCCATATCTATACCCTCCAATGCACTTATTTTGACCATTTCTGGGGGCTGAGACTTTTGTACAGGTGTAATCAGTTCTGGTTTTGCTTGATATCCCTTCTAAAGAAAAAGTCGTGTGATTTATTCATAGCAAAGTAAGCCTATTAAAGTGTCAAAGGGTGAGAAATGAGAAATGCTGATACACTCATAAAAAATGTTTTTAGTTTGGACATGTTGTGTTATAGTTTAAAAAGAGATTAATTTAAAGGGATTATTTATAGTCACTGTTTTCAGATAGCTTGATTGTAATTTAACTTGTTTGTATGGGGTGGTTTTGGGGTGGATTCATAGGATGCTGATTAATAAGCACAGCTGTCTTGGTGGTAACATGCAGTTTCTTTTAAAAATCATTACTGTATTTATATTTAGTACTATCACTATTGACAGTGATAAGGAAAAGAATCTAATGTATCTTTCATGGTTTAACCACAGCCAGCAACTAAGCACTCCGCAGTTGCACACTCACCTCCCCTCTGCCAGTGGAATGGGGGAGAGAATTAGAGAAAAAAGGTAAGGAAAACTGTGGGTTGAGATAAGAACAGTTTAATAATAGAAATAAAAATAACATGACATAATTATAATCATAATCATAATGATAAAAATAAATTGTAATACCAATGAAGACAACAAAAAAAATGAAATCAAAACCAAAAAAAAATTGATGCAACTGCTCACCACCCGATGCCCAGACAGTCCCTAAGCAGCAATCGTGCCCCCCAACCAACTCCCCCCATCTTATATATATATGATGTCTTAAAGCGTGGAATAACCCTTTGGCCAGTTTGGGTCAGCTGTCCTGGCTGTGCGTCCTACCAGCTTCTTGTAGAAAATAAGCTAGGAGTACAGAGGAAGTAGGAGAAACTTAAAAGGTCCTTGGCTTAATGTAAATATTGCTTGACAACAACTAAAATATTGATCTGTTATCACATTGTTCTCAGCACAAATTCGAAACATAGTCTCACACTAGCTACTATGAAGAAAATTAACTCTATCTTATCTGAAACCAGTACAACATTTTTATGCAGTGCACACAGTCATTATTTTTAGCATTGTAGTTCATGGAATTTTATCAAGTGTTTGCTGCTATTACAAAGTGGAAAGTAGCTCTGAACATTCAACATTGGAATAGATCTCTGTTAGAAAAATGCCTATCTACTTTCCTTCATAGTGCATACTAGATAACCACTTATATTTACTATGTTTTTATCTCTCTGATAACAATATTTCCCATAAGGGATTTCTTTAAATATTCTTCAGGAATTCAATTTGTGAATGATAAGTATAGAATATGAAATGTCAGATCAGCCTTAACCTTTCTTGCAGATAAAAGATTTACTACTATGAAAACTTTGGTGAAATTGACTGCTGAATTTATATGGAAATGGTTTCCGTGTACTTGGCCTTCCTTTCATTAGTGCTTGTCATCCAAAGCTATACAAGGCTTTGGCATTACAGGGAAGCTGAAGGGGTTTTTATTTTTTAATTTATTTTTTTTTTAAATCAACAGTATGCTGAGTCAGAAAGCTTAGATACTTGGAGAGGTAACCAATATTCTTCAAATAAGAATGGTCATTCATTCATAGTTTCTTTTTAATTATGAACTGTCATGGGTTTGTTATTTCTTATTTGTTGTACTTTCCACAGATTTATAAAACCATCCAATTAAATCCACAACACCTTGCTCCCCACTGCAACTCTATAAACACAAAAGAGTTCTTATGAATCCAAAGAAAGGCAATGCTGGAAAAAACATCAAAACATTTACAGAAGATAACATTTTGCTTAGCTACCTTAATCCTGTGAAAACTGGTTTTTGTTAAGAAAAAATGGGTTTTTTTGGCCAGCATGCTTTTTTTTCAGATGCTGTGTCCTAGCATGCCAGGAATTATTACAGTACAGTCATACACCTTGTATTGTGATCATACACAAAACTTCATTAAACTTATGCTATTATTTGCTGGATTGAAGTCCTGCTCCAACTGAAATCAATAGCAAAACTGTTTTGGTTTCCAGAAAAGCCAAGTGTTTGTCCTTGAATCTAGTACAAGGAACGCAGGAACTGTCTCTTTCCTTTGAACTATTGTTATACTCCAACATGGTGTTAAACAGCTCAGACCTGTTTCAGAATCTTTCACATTAGATTAAACTACTTCAATTAGAAGAACTACTAAGTAGCTTCTGGCAGATTCATAATGATTGGGTATTACCACTGTGGGCAGTTAAACTAGAACTCAAGCAGCTGCATTTTTGTACCTCACACACCTCAGTAGTACTGCGCACATCCTGTTCTGAACTGCTGCTTAGTATCTGTTTACAAGCCTTGCTGACACCATCAGCAACTGAAATTGCCCTTATTTTCGTTAACTGCCAGTATATGGAGTCTATTTCATAAATACATAAGCAAGAAAGATTCTGCTTTGTAGACTAAGAATAATAACTTGACTGCAGTTAAAGAGTAATTTCAGAGCTACTGGCTGCATGAGGTAAATGTTCAGAACCAAGCTTCTATTTCTACATCTAACTTTTAAGAAACAGATATTTTCCTTTATTAAACCTAGACTGTCAGATATCAGAAAGGAGTTGTGTGACACAAATATTATCCTATCAAGGCATATAATGGAGCCCATAACATTCATGTTGTTTTGCTCTTCCCTGAATTCTTAAGGTCCTTAATAATACCCCTTGGGAAAAGAAACTACAAGCCCTCTTTTTATCACAGACTATTCAGTAACTCTGATTTTATCTGTCTGTACAGTCTTTCAGAAAGCAAAGCAGAATCTCAAATTTCATTAATAGAACAGGTCACCTTTTGTTTTCTCAAGCAAATTTAGTTTTCTACATTACAAAAAAGAAAAAAAAAGAGATAAAAATAAACACTGATGTTGATGCATAGCACTTTATCCCAAGGATTTTCAGAAGCATTCTGCAAAGTTATCTTGAAAGAGAATACATATTAATAGTTCAATGCTAGTGTTATGCCATCTGTGGTTCACACAGCAGTTAAAATATGAGTCAGTGAACAAAACTGGTTATCCATCTTACCTCTGAGTTACCTTTGTAGGTTCCATCAAATTATAGGAACAACTGAAGAAAATATGTTTTGAAGTAGACACACAGAAATTAGTTTCAATTTCATAACCAAAAGAGTAACTGAGAACTCAGCTAAAGTTCACAAAATAACATCATAAGTGTCTGGAAAAAGAAGACTGCATTTCCCCAAGAGAAAAATAAATTGTAAGTGAAAGTGTTATCAGTGTAGTTGTAATGCTTTCTTTGAACAATAAAAAAATGTGAAAACATAAAAACTCCAGACCTGTTATTCTGAGGTCTCCATAACAGCACAATTTCCCACTGGATTTAAAGATTGTGTTCATTTAGAGAGATTCAGGGTTGCTATTTGATCACTCTCAGTGTCAGTGAATAAAGGACAGTTCCATTCAGTAATATATATATATAATGCATATGAATGTTTTTTCCTGAAGCTGAGACAATCTCTAAGAAGCATAGATTTGAAAAAACCACAGATTAGGTAGATACAATAGAGAATAGAAACAAAGTTCTGTAACACAAACAAAAAATAGTTTGACAACATTGTAACACAATCCACCCAAATTGAGTGGTAAAATGAGAATAGCAATCAAAATTAACTTTAAAGAGATAGAAAATAAACAATAGATGTCACCAACAACAGATATCAAGGATGACATGCAGAGTTCACACAGCTGATAAGGACATCTAGGATATCAGGTTGTTTGCCATTCTAAGTGTATTTCTGTAATTACCTCAGAGATTATACAAATCTTATGAAAGATTAGAGTAGATGAAAAAAGTGGATTAAAAGAAAGGGGCATTTAAGTGATAAATTTATTCTAAGTATTTCTGTACCATAATTGCAGTAAATCAATGAAAATATAAAAAAAAAACCAAAACCAAGCAATTCACCATTAAATTAGTCAATATTTACAAAGCATACATAATTTGATACTCAAGGTCTGAACAATTGGCTCACAAGTGTCCAGTAGAATAACAGAAGATATTTAAAAGCCACTTATACTATTTTGTAAAAACTAAATTAGGCAAAAAGATTTAGAATCTAGCCCAAGGTAGCCTTAGAAAAGATGAAATTTAAAAGTTAGTTGGGTTAAGAGGTCTGTCTAGATGTAATAGACTTATAGGGATTTGGGGTTGCAGGAAGTTCTGATTAAGATATAACATAATACAGGCAATGTGTTTTACATAGATTAAGAAGTTACTGAAACTGAATCCCATAAGGTACCCATCATTAAGGAAACAACAGGAGAACAGAGTATAAAGCATGTGATTGACATGGACAGTGATATACATTTCATTATTCAAAACTTACACCAAAAAATAAATTTAGTAAATTTCTGAGATTAAAAAAAAAAAAAAAGAAAAAGAAAAGATGGAACTGAAAACAGGAGAGCATCCATAACAAGTGATTTGGGTTAACTTGAAATAAGCCAATCATTAAACATGAAGTATTAAATTTAGCAAAGACGCCACATAGACCACAGTTAAAAGCTGATGTGTGCTCATGGAAGAGCTTTGGAAGGAGGAGTTACTTGGATGCTTTGTCCCAGAAATCTTTCTCAAAATTATTGCTACAGCAGCCAAGTAACTATTGCACTTGGCTCTGTATCTGTATCTGATAAGACAGAAAGCAGAATTAACAGCTGTGGTGAATGTGCAAAAAATGGAGAACTTTCTTTGACTTCTAAGTCACTGATAAATTTAGGGTTTCTAAGCCTTTTACTTCTAAGAATTTTCACATCTCCCCACCACACCTGAAAAAACTCTTAAATTGAGAATTATTAAATTTCTTAATATTGCAGGCAAATTAATATCTAAATGGTAGTCTCAACGTTACTGAAAAATCTTGCTTATAAACTTATTTTCTCTACAGATTTATCAATAGAAGTTCATAATTGAATTTTCCCTGCAGACATACTCATGCATGAAGAAGAACTCAGTTCATGAGAGGCTAAGACAAAAATTCATCCCCACTAATCTGTCCTACTTATCAGTCTTCAGATTCACTGTGCTTTCTACTACTATATAAGCTCTGTGCATCAGAAAAAGTATACATCAAAATAAAAATGGACTGATAACTGATGTAGTCTCTATGTGATGTCTTGACCATTCTAGGATAAATCTTCTTGGTGGCATTTTAGACTGAAAAGTTCAAGAGCACATCTTCTTTCAAGTAGAGCCTGTCTCCAAGATACTAGGAAAAACAGTCACTTGGAAAAAGTGTTTTGAATTTATACCAGATGAATTCCTTGAAATATATCATACTTATTTGGTATCTATATCAGAAAAAAAGTCACGTATTTGTGAAAAGTTGGAGAACTTATGTGGATGAAAACATTCTGGAAAGATACTGCATTATGAGTTTATGAACAATTAAATACAATCTACAAATTAATTCAAGTAAAAACCAAACCAAACCAAACAAAAAAAACAAACAAAAACTCCTACCAGTGACTAGTCATTCAATATGTATTTAGGTGAAAGTAAAAAAAAAAAGGATGTTCATACAAATTTAGAGAGGGAAAAATAGGTGACAGAACATGATTTTGAACAAATTCTGTGTTAAAGCTTAATAAATATCTGAATTATTATTTTCTGCAATCTTTCATCCAGCTAGAAAAAAAATTACTCAAAAAACCTCAGAGGAATCCCACTGGAAACACATAATTTTAACTGATGTATATGCCCAAGGAAGTCATCCCTATCACATCACAAAATTGATCAGGAAATGAAAGTTGACTGGGAAAAGCAAAGAAAAGAATGCATTTTTAAAGGTTCACAATTACTGGCTGGAAAAAAAAATATCAAAAATCCCTCTTTGCATATATATTCTAGCTAAAACTATTTTTGTGAACACAGTGATGGCAAATTGAATTTCAATTTTGCACCTGGTCAGTTGATCCTTCAATAACCAAATATTTTAGGAATGGTGCCTTGCTGTAACAATGGCACTGAAAGGAAGAGGTTTGAAGTCCTAACTTTGGTGAGGGATGTTTTATGAGTACACTCACCTTGCATTTTGGGCAGGATATGGTCTTTAATTCTTGTTGTATACTGAAGTGCTGCTGCACAGCTAATAAACATGGGTGGATAAAATTATCCTCGTGTATAGAATATAAATCAATTTGTAAAGCTCTTTGAGATGCTTAGGGGTGAAATGTGTCATAAAAAACTATCACAGTATTGTGTGAGCATCAGTCCCTCTTTCTATATTGTTCCTATAAGCTATCTATAATAGCATCATCTCATGATCAGACAATGACAATATATATTAGACAGAAGCATCAGGATGATTTTTACCTCAGAAGATTGTGGGATCAAACCTCTTTTCAAGCTGTAGTTTGGATTAAGAGCAAAATAAGAGTATGCTATTTTGGGTTATGATGAAAAAAATGAAAAACTAACAGTCTATAGATGTAGGAAGAAAATACAGAATAAGGCATGGTAGTATGCTAGATAGAATACTTTAGGGCACCATTCAAATAAGTATCATATCAACAGATATCAATAGGACCACATGCAGGAGATGGAGGGGAGTGTTTATCCCACTCTCTTCAACACTCTTGAGACTACATCTAAATACCGGATCCAGTTTTGAGCCCCCAACATGGGGAAGACATTTATAAACTGGAATATGTTCAACAGAAGGTCCCCAAGTTGGTTGAGTCTGGAGCACTTACTCTATGAGGAGATGCTTAGGGACTGGGCCTTGTTCAGTCTGGAGATAAGATGATGTTGAGGGCCCCTGAATACAGCCTGCGCCTGCCCAAGGTGAGGTTTGCATGGTGCACTCTGAGAATACAAGGCACAGCAGGCTTATGTTGAATGAGGGGAAGTTCTGATCAGATGTAAGGAAGTTATCTCCACAGTGAAAATATTCAACCACAGGAGAAGGTGTATGGGCCTGGCCTGGCACAGCG
>NW_010202593.1:58856-61891 GCF_000695765.1 Mesitornis unicolor | reverse complement strand
TCAAGAAGTGTGTGGATGTGGCACTTAAGGATGTGGTTCAGTGGGCATGCTGGTTTTAGGTTGATGGTTGGACTTGATGATCTTAGAGGACTTTTCCAACCTTAATGATTCTGTGATTCTACTATATGACTGCACCCTGTGGAAGGGACCCATGCTGGAGCAGTTTGTGAAGAACTGCAGCCTGTGGGAAGGACTTACATTGAAGAAGTTCATGGATAGCTGTCTCCTGTGGGAGGGACCCCATGCTGGTGCAGGGGAGGAGTGTGAGGAGTCCTCCCCCTGATGAGGAACGAGCAGCAGAGACAATGTGTGATGAATTGACTGCAACCTCAATTCCCCATCCCCTTCTGCTGCTGTGGGGGAGGAGGTAGAGAAAAAGGGAGTAAAGTTAAATCTGAGAAGAAGGGAGGGGTGGGGGAAGATGTTTTTAAGATTTAGTTTTCATTTCTCATTACCCTCTTCTGATTTGATTGGTAGTAAATCAGATTCCCCAAGCCGAGTCTCTTTTGTCTGTGATGGTAATTGGTGAGTGATCTCTCTGTCCTTATCTCGACCCATGAGCTTTTAATTATATTTTTTTCTCCCCTGTCCTGCTGGGGACGGGAGTGATAGAGGGGCTTTGGTAGGCACCTAGTGTCCAGCCAAGGTCGACCCACCACACCATGGCATCTTATTTTGCCCTGTTTCTCAGATGTGTTTCCATGTCTGGTAAGCTTCCACCTCATCCTCTTCAACCACATCCAGCAGTCAGTCATCCTGCAGATCTCTTCTGTCCTGGCTCTCTGTGTTCCTGTAACCTCCTCCTAGTTACCTCTGGGGTGTAAACATAGGGTCCTTCTTACTTACTTTCCTGTCTTTGCTCTCATCCTTTTCCCATGTCATCTCATTCATCTTTATGATCCAAATTTCCAATTCTAATTGCTCATCAGTTGATGTTTTTACTGTCATCCCGCCATCTTCATTCCTTCCCCATTTTTGAGACAGTTATTGGTAGCAGTCAACATTAAAGATGAGGTCTGAGACCTTCTGTGTTTTGGCAATTATTTTTTTGGCTTCCTAATCCAGTAACGCCTTTATGACTTGAATGCAACTGTGTTTGTACAGGGTTTTAAATGGTGTCTCCATCTTGGGTGTAGTTTCCAGGCACTGACAACTCCAAACAAACAAAAATATTTATTATTTATGATAACACTACTTATCCTGCTTTTTTATACTGTCTTCATCATAGTTACTTTTTATGAGCCAGACATCCTGCTCCAGCTGGGTCCTCCTAGCACTGGCTGCCACCCAGGGGAGGACATACCTGGCTAGTGCTGGTGGAATAGTTATCTCCTCCTTTGGCACTGGGACCATGGCTGTTTCTGAAGCCTAGTTAGGGTTTCTCATTACTGAAGCATGGCCTCAGGCTGGTCCAGGCTTCAGCTGCTTCTCTGAAGGCAGCTGAGACACTGGTGTTGCCCATGGGAGCCCTGCTACCAGCTTTGGCTTAGGTTTGGTGTGAGGTCTCTGTAGAGGCCTGGGCCATAGAAGCACTGTAACTGCAAATCTGTGTGAGAAAGTGTGACAGGAGGCATACAACTGTGAGATGGGAACGACCTTGGGCGCTTAAGAATAGAAACTTGGCAGAGGAGCGAAGAAGATAACGAAGACACTGAAGACAGAAAAATAGACTAGAGACGGAGAACTTTTAACCAATCGTATATTAACTTAGCCGGGGTGGGTAACGCACGCAGCCTATTAGGAGTCAGATAGATGTAAACATAGAATGCTGGAAATGTATAAAAAGCTTGCTTTGTGTGTAATAAAATGGCTACCAGAGCATCATATTGGTGTGCTGTAGTCCGTTCCTCGCATGGACCCCAACAGGTCTCCAGCTCCCTGTGCAGGACGTGTCCCCTGGGATGGGGGCTCACCACCGCTGCCTAGCCTTGCGATGTCCCAGGTGGACACCCAGGCTGGGTTTCTGCAAATGCAGATAAGCGTGTGGCCGTCCATCATATACCACACCTTAATGTGTATTTGAACATATCCTTTCTTTTTCTTCTTATGCTTTTCTCCCAGTTGTCTGCAATCAGCTTTTTCTTGTTACAAACAAAGGATGGAGTCGGTGCTGATACTGGGGAGCTGCTGTGTGCCCTATTATAAGCAGTAAAAAAATAATAACCCATATTTATCACATTATATAAATAAATATTGTTGTTTTGCTGTAATGCCCATTACCTCACTGTTTCTATCTCCTGGACATGTTTTCCTTCATTTGTTGAGAAAGTGCTGTCTGTGTCCGTGCTTTGCTAAGCCCATCCCTCCAGGCAGGGCGATGAGGTGTGGTGCAGGGTCCAGGTCCTGTTCCCAGCCTCGCGGCAGCACCGGAGTGCAACAAGGATTGTGCACGCAGCTTTGTATTAACACCTGCTCTTAAACATGTTCGTATGAACATATGTATAACCAAGGACAAAAAAAGATACATATATATACACATATGGATGTACATATAAATCTATATAGACATCTCTATCCCCCATATTTAGGTATATATAGCTGTAGTTATATATAGACACCCCTACCTACAATCCTATATAGATATATTTCCCTATATATAAGGGAGAGATACATATTTATGAGAGGGGGTGTGTACATACATACACATACATACACATATATACATATGTACGTATGTATCTATGGGCATATATACACACACCCCCAAAACATCTATATATCTATATATGTCAGGGGGCAGGCCTCTGGAAAAGCCCCCCCCCATCCGCACTAACTGCCGCTACCCCTCTACTCTGCCTCCCCAAGGTCCTCTCTCCCAGTCATCCCCGGCTTCCTCTTTTTCCTTCTCTTCCTCCCCCGCCGCGGCCGAGGGCGGGGCTGCGCGGTCGAGAGGAGCAACGCCTTTCGATGTTATTTGTCCGTGCGTAGCCCCTATAGCTGCTTGGGGGGAGGGAGGTTGCCATAGTGACATAGCCTATGCTGAAGGGCGGCCTGCGCTCGGCCACGGCGGGCGGGGCGTGGGTCGGCGGCAAGGG
>NW_010202593.1:58536-58793 GCF_000695765.1 Mesitornis unicolor | reverse complement strand
CCCAAGCGGCCCGGCAGGGATGAGCGATGGCTTCGGTGAAGGTGGCCGTGCGAGTGCGGCCTATGAACCGCAGGTGAGTGCGGCCCGGCGGCGGCGCCTCCCCGGCCTTTCCTGTGTTCCGCTCCCGAGGGGCTGCGAGGCGCCGGCGCAGTTGTGCAGTCTCGGAGCCGCCGCCGGTCGCCGAGCTCACGCGAGGAGTGCGTGAAACTTGATGTGCCCCCTGTGCAGGCGGGGACAGCCGCTGCGGCGGGGGGGGC
>NW_010202593.1:28648-58475 GCF_000695765.1 Mesitornis unicolor | reverse complement strand
CCTCCACGGCAGGCTGGGAAGTAGCTCCCTCGTTTTGCTGGACGGTGTGAGGCCTTTACTGGGAAGGTCAGGCTGTCGTGGTCTTAAGCATTGGTTTGGCCGATCCTTTTGTAATGATTTAAATGTTACTTTAGTGAAGATAGGAAACCATTGAGAGGCAGGGGCCTGCTAAAAGCATACTACCAGGCTTCTAAAATCTGAAAGAAAGCTACTTTTTCATTTCAGGTAGCAACTGCATCCCCTTTTACCTACTTGAAAGAGAGCTTGTCTGGTTCATTTGTAACACCAGCTTTTGTGGAGGAGCCGTTGTTGTGAAAGTTATTAGTTGGCTACTTAAGATTGAATTATAAAAGAGGCAGTCCACCCCATTTACTATATTGGCCAGAGTTTATCACCCACTTCCTGAGATGTGTTCAGAAAATAAGTGCTATTTTCTTTGGTGCAATAAACATGTAATAAGTTAACACAGTAGAGTTAGTATAGTTTAAGAACCATGTATAGAAAATGATCAGAGTCTACTGATAGTGCTGTTCAGCATTCTCTTGTTCTGGAATGATGTAGCCCATTAAAAAGTGTTTTAAAAGCATAGGCAGCAAATCAGTCTTGCACCCTGCCTTCCACTTGATCTGATTCAGGTACTTAAAAGAAATAATTTGCCAAGTTTTGAAAGTCTGTTGATACATTATCATTTTCAGGAGGGAAAAAATCAAACCTTATGAAAGTAAAGTTTATTCAGGTTGGAAGGGGAGAACATTGCAGGTTGGTTTCAAGTAGTGCAGGCAGTTTGATAGCTGAGTGGTCAGAGGTCTGGGCTGGTGAATAATATTGTCACGCCCTCCTGCTTCCCCCTGCATCCTCCCCCAAGTTTAACCATATGGTTCTTGTAAATTTTAAAAATTATTCCATATATACACTTCACTTTTTCCTTTGAGAATCCCGGACAACAGGTTGCATCGGTCTTTAAAGTATTGATAAGACTTGTTATTTGTGTTTTGGTATAGTGTTTTGGTAGCACGGAGAAGTTTTCTTTGCAACAGAACTGTGATCTTCTAAGAGGCAGAAGAGAGGGAAATGGAAAGCATATAGCAGAAGGGAAAAGGGCTGGTAATTGTGATAGGAAACGCCAACTGATAAAGTGTGAGCAGAAGTTTGCACGTGTCGTGGCAAAAGAATATTACAGACAATGACTCTGGACCTTGTGTCTAGAATGCACATGGGAGGGTATCTTGGATGGGGCTAGATCAGAGCATATCTAGAAAATGGTAAAATTATGGTCTGATGGAAAAGAGCGAGCCTAAGAGCGGGGCAGGCAGAGGCCTGGTGTGATTAATGTAGTCTTTGACACCATATACTGAGTGTCAGTGAGTAGGCTATGAATAAACTTGAAACTGTCTATGAAACTAGTTGGAACTAAACAAACTGTGAAAAGCCTTCCAGTTAAAGTTCTTAAAAGCTTCCTACTTACGGGATGGTGCTTGATGTTTATAAAATGTTATCAGGAAGCTGGATTCAGTGTCATGGGATGTTGCTTCTTGGTCTTGATTTCTCAAAAGCACAGTTGCTGTTCCCCACGGCACCCAGTACTTCAGCCTAGGAGCGGTGCTGGAGTCCGTGGTGCTCTTCTGCTTCAGTCAGTGCTGACCTTGTGTGCTGTATTTTGTAAATCTGAGATCCTAGGTCTTGGGGGATCCAGTAGCTTTTCCTATTGCAATAGTGAAGGTATTGTGACCTGTAAGCTGGGAGCAGCAATCATATTTTGCTTATATTTGTTTCCTCTGTGAGCGTCTTCACTCAGCTGTGCTCCTTTCCCCTTTATGGGTTGCTGCGGTGTTTTGTGAAGGAAGGGCCTTTCTGCCTGTTCAGAGGAACTTTCCTATTGGGTGTTCATTCTGTGGCACTTATTTTCAAGACCTTTAACATGATACTGTATAGAGTTAAATTTAATTTGATTTGTGTCTATGAATTTGCTTTGGTTTGTTCAAAGCTTAAGTCACGTAATGCAGCTTATTTCATGAGTCATTTTTAATTAGAGAAGGCAGAGTTAATGAATGGTTATTGGTAGGACTCTTGCATTATGGAGCAGTTGCGCTGTGTGGTGTCATACCACTGCTAATTGTGTAATAAGTCATGAATGTGGATCTTGGAATGAATGATGTGGTAGGGAGGGGGTTGTACTTTAAGAATTACTTGCTGTTCCATTGCTTAGATGACAAACTTAAAAGGTGTTTTTTTTTTCTTTTCCTAACCTTCTGCTGTGATTTATCTTTAGTCTTCTTGTTCTCTGTCTTGACCTAGAAGGAATTTGTTTCAGTGTTGTTGTGAAAGCCCTTGATTATTCTTCTTAAAGTTGTTAACATCTCAAATTGTGTTATACAGAGGTTACACTAGAGGTTTTTGACTGTATCTCTGGATGACGTAATAAAAATGATGTCTAATAGCTTTACAGTTACTGTTTTGAAACCAGTTGTGAGTGTGAGCTTAGAAGTTCAATTTCTTGGTGAGTCTCCATCTATACTTTGGTTTCCCTCATTCAATACTGAATTGCAGTGACAGCTTATGCTTATATTTTAATGTCTCTGTAAAGTGGCTAAAAACCTGCCATCTGGCAGAAGACTAGGTTTTCTTAATGTGCAAGGAAGTAAGGTTGGGTGGTTGATGTATTTTGCTCTGGCAGGTTAATGGTTTTGGTCACCATTATTTCCAAGATTAATTTTCCAAAACAGTCACTAGAAGCATTCATTCATTTTCTACAATTTGGAGGACTTGACTGGAGAATCCCATATCTGATCCCACAAAGTGCAGTTTCTCATCAGTATCTTGTTGTTCCTCAAAATGGCTGTTTCCTGGGCAAAATTGTGGTATCATAGAGAAGTGTAATTGGCTTCAAGGTACTTTTCTGTTCACTTACTGAAAAGGTGACTTTGGGTTACTGGTCACTAGTCACCGTCTTCCACATAGTTTGAGATATTAGGAATCCTGTTAAGCATAACATAATTCTGGCTCACTGTTTTGCATTATGCACTGAGTCTGCACAATTCAAATAAATGCATTGCTTTATGTTCATCTGTTCAGAGTCTTGTAAGAAGAATGAGAGGGTAAGCTTTTCTTTCATTTTATGTCATGTTTTCTCTGCATCAAAACTAGAATTCAATTAGTGTTCAGGAAAATTACTTTTGTATTTTTTTTTGTTGGGTAAATAAAGCCATCTAAAATCTGTTAAATAAAAAATGTTTTGATATTTAATAAAGGAAATATCAACTTGATTCTTTCAGATACTATCACTAATTCTTGTGCCCTTCAGTTTCTTATACCTGATAGCTCTAACTGTTCTATTTGGTGTTAATTAATTAAGTAATCGAGGGGAAAAAAGCTTTTTCTGTTTTTAACCTTTTTGTCTGTTTTTTTTTTCTTTTTGCAATTGCATAAACTAATTATTTTAACTAGTTGAACAAACTAAGTGAGGTTCATATGCTGTCCTTACCTGCAGAAAATGCAGCTGACATGGGAATGTGGGTATGCACTGCAGTAAGATTTTACTTCCTGTGCTTATCCAGTGCTATCAGTGTTTTTAAATGTTTAAGTGAGCTGTGTAGACTTTCCCACAGCTTTGTTCGTATTTCTGATACAATGAAAAAGAAATTCCAATTTGATTTAATTTTCAAACGATCAGTTTTTAACCCTGAATGCATACACCCCTTAGATTTGCTCTCAGAAGAAAAGCGACTCATGGGGATGGCAGAAATGCATGTCAGTGGTTGCAGTGCTTTACGTGTTTATATGGTCATTCACAGTCACTGCATGAAGATTAACATCTTTTATGTGGGGAGACAGAGGAAAAATGTTCTATTGCTCAGAAGGGTTTTGTGTGAGTTTGGGACTTGTTTGGATTAAAAGCTATGCCAATGATGATACTTTAATCCACAAATACGTTCTACATGATTATTCATTAGATGTAAGGCTGGCTCTTAGGTTTACATTATTACACCCCTCAGTTATGCTGTAAGTCTAAGTAGCTCCTCTGCACGCAGAGCTGGAGTCAGAGTACCTTGGGAAGTTTAGGGCCAACGTTATATTATATTTAAAAATAACTGCTTGCATAGTCTAATCTGTAGTATCAATAGCAGTTTTCAATGTCTCAAATTAATATAGCAATGCAAAGGACAGAGATAAAAAATAATCTGTTTCATTTCTCAAGGAGCATGTGACTTGAATGTTTTTGTAGCAGCAAAAAGGAATAAACAAGTAAACAGAGAGCCAGCTGAAATCTTAATTTCCATTCTGAATGTTTCCAAGTGATTTATGTAGAAGCTTACTGGAAGCATGAAATTTATAATTAATTAATCCATGCTTTTTAGAATTGAGATGAGAAGCAGAAGACATACGGAGAATATCCAATTATAGAATTTCCAGTGCGGGGAAGAGGGGAATAAATTGGTGTTTCACGATGAATTGCTGTGTCTAAAATATAGGTTACTGTGTGTACTTTTCATTTTCATGAAAAGAAAATCTTCCATCTTCGTAGAGTGCTTTGAAAAAATGTGCATAACATCACTATAACAGAAGTAGAGTGAGAAAAGATGGACTGATTACAAGCAAGGACACACATAGTTAAATATATTTGTCTCTGAAGTGCACTGTAAAATTTTTGCTGTGTGTGCTTTTGAGCACTGATTGTTAGTGGTTGTGCTTAAGAGGTTTCAGAGTAATAGCAGAAACATAACTCAGAGCTGAAATGTGACCAAATGTTGCAATACTGTCACTTTCTGAACTACAGTACTGATGAGGATAAGCCATTTATCAGCAAGCTGAGTTTGCTACTTTGCATGTTGACTCTTTCAACTTTGGCTTTAATAATGGTGCTTGTGATTTGATTTATAGTCATGTACAATTTCTCTACTGTAAAAAGAAGTTGAAAGATCTGTAAGGTTAAGTGAGGCTCTGATGTACCTGGGATGAGTGCATATCTCTCTTGTCTCTTTCTGTGAGTGAGTCCGAATCCAGTAAAAACCTGCTTTGATGCTGAGCTGGCAAGATAAACTAACTGTTCTCAGTGTGACTTTTTTACCTTGCTGTAGTTTGTGTCCAAAACCTTGAATTCATTTAATGACCTCCAGCAGATTTTTCGGTTGAAGAGCTGTTCAGAGTAGATACATTTCTCTCTCTAGAGGTAAGCTATACACATATATGTATATAATGACCTTCATCAGTGTGGTGCTTCTGTTATTAGCATTGTACCAGTGCATAAAACTGTAGACCTTGATCTAAGTTCTTGGACCATGCAAATTTGATACTAAGAGAACCTGACGTACAAAATTAAAAGTGTTTGGCTTTATAAGGTACACAAAGAAATGCTTTTATTTTCTATATACTATCTCTTACCTCTTCAAGAGAAGCAAACAGTAGTAAGAGTTTTTATTCTTCAACGTGATCATGTTCACCTCCTCAGGACAGGTCCCTTAGTACAGAGAGGGTCAGAGAGGTGAGTATCAGCATGACAACATACATATAATCTCTCCTTAATAAACACTTCCTTTTAACTACCTTTTAGATGATGCAAGTGAAGATGTGCTTAACCGGTGGGGTATGATTGGCAATGGCTTGGTGATACCCAGTGCGTATCGCTTGGTTCTGAGGTGGGGTTAAGAGGAGATGGTTCTTTCATTCATTTGGCCTTAGCAGCTGTACACAGTGAAGCTACCAGATGTGAAAGACCACAAAAATCTTGTACTTGTTGAGTTGTGAGAAAGAAGTGTAGTATCTGATTGTGTTTGCCTATAGGTGAAATTAAGTGATCTTTGTATGGCAACGTTACCTGATGGAGGGTATTTGACCAGTGCTAGGGAGGACTCTGTTCATTAAATGCGTTGGATGTGTCTTCTTCCAGCATGGGTACCAACAATAATTTGTCAAGTAAACATTTGTCATTATGTAAAAACGCCCTCAAAGATGATAAAAGTCTTAGTGATGGTAGTTTATGGCTGTTTTAATTGCTGTCTGTAGTTCTGTAATGAAGATGCAATTGAGCTAGCAGGAAACATAGGTGCTGTATATTTTGAGGCTCCTTTAAATGGTGTCTACAGGGATTGTATATTTGAGAAAGGGACTAGTAAGCTGTGTGATAAGGCTGCAAACAGAGCATTTGAAAGTTATGAAAAGGCTGTAGAACTTGCTGTTGAGGCAAATGAAGTAGAAATGACACCTTGCCCAGAGCAGAGCTTTGGCTCAAACTCGTAAGGACTGGGAAAAAACAGAGAAGAGGCAAGTGAGCTTACAGAAAAGTCTTGGTTGTCAGTGGCAAGAATAAGTTAAGAGGTGATGGAAGTCTGATAATCAATATAGTGGCATGGGAGATGGTTGACTTTTAAGTTTTATGTTTTTTCCTTTTTTTGGCATAAGGGCAATAACTGGCAGATAGATAGTTCAGACTTCATTATTGAAGCAGCAGCCATGAGGAGGGGGGGAAATGCCAAAGTCATTTTACTCAGTAATTTAAGGAGAATGCTGCAAATGTAAAGCAGAACAGTTGCTCTTCTGAAGAGTTTAAATCTCATAGAATCATGGAATGGTTTGGGTTGAAAGGGACCTTAAAGATCATCCAGTCCATCCCACCTGCTGTGGGGAGGGACACCTCCCACTAGACCAAGTTGCCCAAAGCCCTGTCCAACCTGGCCTTAAACACTTCCAGGGAGGGGGCATCCACAGCTTCCCTGGGCAACCTGTGCCAGTGCCTCACCATCCTCACAGTAAAGATATATAGTCTATATATAGTCTAAATCTGCTCCCTTCCACTTTAAAACCATTCTCCCTCATCCTATCACTATCTGCCCTTGTAAAAAGTCCCTCCCCAGTTTTCCCACAGGACCCGTTCAGGAACTGGAAGACCACAATAACGTTCCCCCGGAGCCTTCTCTTCTCCAGGCTGAACAGCCCAACTCTCTGCTGGTCTTTGTAGGGGAGGTGCTCCAGCCCTCTGATCATGGGCCTCCTCTCGACCCGCTGCAACATCCCAATGCCCCCCTTCGGGGCCCCAGAACTGGATGCAGTACTCCAGGTGGGGTGTCCCCAGAGCAGAGTAGAGAGACAGAATTACCTCCCTCACCCTGCTGGCCACACTTCTTTTGATACAATCCAGAATACAGTTGGCCTTCTGGGCTGCAAGCACACATTGCCGGCTCATGTTGAGTTTTTCATCAACCAACACCCCCAAGTCCTTCTCCTCAGGACTGCTTTTGAGCCATTCTCTGCCCAGCCTGTATTTGTGCTTGACCCTACCCAGGTGCAAGACCTTGCACTTGGCCTTGTTGAACTTCTTGAGGTTGACACCTCTCCAGCCTGTCCAGGTCCCTCTGCATGGCATCCGTCAGCTGTGCCATCCAGCTTGGTGTCATCCGCATCTCAAATGATCTGGCCATGTATTTTCTAAGGGGTGGTGAAATGCTGTATTGGACAGCTGTGATGAGGAGCGGGGTTTAATGAGAGTATGGCCTTTGCTAAAATGAGAAGTTAAAGCCAAATAGAGAAGCCAACACCAAGAACATTAGTTGGCTGGGAATTTGGATGCCACAGATCGGGATGTACTAGAAAAAATTGTTGGTTTCTCTGTAGGCTTTGCCACAATAGCAAATGTCAGCAGTGCTAAAGTAAGCTGAAACCTGGGGGTGTGAGCAGTGAATGCCAGCACTCTCTAGTGGTTTGTTGCTTTCGAGTTTCTCACCTGTGCTAAAGTTACATGGTCTTTGAACATCAATGGCCTGTGGCTTGTTTCCCTCTTCTTTTCTTTCTATGCGCTTTTCCTCTATGGTTAGTCTTCAAGGTTTTTCTGCTTGGAGCCAATTAATTTGAACTTAGTAGTGTGATATGATCACAGTGCAGTTCTTGTTTACAAATATATTGCAGAGCCAAATACTGAAACTGTAGTTGGTGCCTTCTCCCCGTGAGCTCCTAGGTCAATATATCTTAAAGTCCTGTTTCTGTAACCTCATTAGATGAAAAATGTTGGAAAAGATCAACAAAAATGGTAGGAATCATCAATTAAAAAAATGTCAAACTAAATGTGTACTCTACATGTTATGACTATCAGGACAGTTTAGGAGATGCAAATCTAGAAATATTTTCAGGGCTTAAATGTTGGAAAGAGGTATTAACTATTTAGTTATCACTCTCTTGTAATATTTTGGGAATAATGTAATGAAGCTAATAATGGTTCAACTTAAACTTTATCTAAGGAATGACTGTTAATGAGATAGTGCAGGTTGTGGAAGAGTCTCCTGAGGGAAATGAAAGCTAATTCCTTTGAGGAAAGTCATTACCTGAAACAATCTTGCTTGAAGATGAAAGGTGAGACTAGTCCTGAGCGACTTTTAAGTAGCTCCTGTGCTTGCCGTTCTACCTCTGACTGCCTCTGCAGTGTTTTCTGCACAGCTTTATACACAGGAGAAAGAATAAACAGGGTATGCTGTCTTTAAAATGCTATCTTGCTGTTTTCATATATCAAGCAAGATGTACTGGTGAGGAGAGTCCCAAGTGTAGAGCTTTATCCTTGTGTCGGTGAGCAGCAAAACTGCAGCAGACTTGACTGTTGTAGAAGGAGCTCTAAGGAGTTTCAGCAAAACGCTGGGTTCCCATTAACTGAAGAGTTAATGGCTGGGAATGACTGTTAATCTTGCATAAACCATCAGAGGTTGGGAAGCCCACGTATAGCCTTTGTTTACATGTGCTTATTTTTTTGTCCTTTGTAGTGCTTTAATGAAAATGCTTCAAAAGTTCTTTTCAAGCATGTGGGATTTGTCACAATCACTACCTTGTTTTGTCTGTTGCCCTCCCTAGCACTGAAGAACAAAGAGTTTCCAGTGGCAGTGTGGGCACATGTGGGGCAATATAATTAAACTGGCCTCATTTACAATTTCTAATCCCCAAAACTTTACAATCTTAAGCATTTTGAACTTAAAAACCTAATTTTAGAAGAGTGCTTCCTAGTTCATTTATTTCAGTATTATCAAACACATTACCAGGTTACCTGTGCATGTTGCATCACTGAAATAATGAGCAATAAAATACTTTCAGACTCTGCTTTTTGTCGAGAGCTTGCTGAGACCAGCAGAAAAAAGGTAATGAGTCTCTCTGTATTGTAGCTTTCCTGATGAAACAAAGCGAGAGAAAGATGAGTCTTTTGGTTTCTCAGGCTTTATTTATTTGAAATGAAGATCAGTTTTGGAAAAAAAAAATTGATTAGCACTCAGCTGTTTTAACCTAACTGAGCTCTTGGAATTGAAGACTTAGAAGTTTGAGTATCTGAAAGGCAGGTATTGTTGGTAAGAACAGCTGACTGAATTGAAGAGCAAAGTCCTCTATTTTGCAGTAGCTATGAATACAAAGCCAGGGTTATTTAGTGAGAGAGGGTTTTTCAGAGTTATCTAACAGAAAGAGAGTATATGTGGCACTTGGCATCTTACTTGCTGATGGGCTGAAGTCCTTATTGTTGAAGGTTTGGACACTTCAAATACTGGCTTTATGAAGACTCTTCTGCAAAGAGTTTGTTATAAGTACAAAGCAATAGTAAGATACAGTAACCTGGAGTACACCCATCATTTTTCTCTGTGCTTATATATTTGAAAGTTATTTGTACTTTGATAACTGAAGTAATTTGTTATTCATTCCAGATTGCATGTGTGTGTCTCAGTAGTGGAAAAGAACAACAGAAGAACAACAGCCTTATGGATTATTTGAGGGGCTAACAGATTCATGAGATTAGACACAGTATTTTTTTCTGAATTTCTAATTTGAGGACCATCTGCCCCAAAAGACAAGAGCAGAGAAACAAATTTGAACTGTTTGAATCACTCCTTGCTGTACACAAGACGTTAAGTCAATACTTATGACTTGGTATAGCAGGAGTAAAAGAACAAATCAGAAGAAACAAGATATTAAAAACAAAATATCACATGGAATGAAATCCAGGGAACTTGAAGGAACTTTATAGTGTTATAATAGTTCCAACAAAATTCCAGGATGTCATTCAAATCAACTTGGTTTTGTCTGAGGTTGTATGTTACACTGCTTTGCCAAAGATGGACATTTGCTACATTTTCTTAAAGGCTGACATCAGAGGCTTGTAAGAGGGGGCTCACATGTGTTATATATGTTCACTCATATACCTAGCTATGCAGGACTGGTTGCCGCCGGTAATGCCACTACTGAGCCTGGTCTGATGCTCTATCTTTGCAGACAAAGCAGAAAAGCTGCTATTGAGGTTGTCTGCTAATTGAAGCTTAAATATTTATCAGATTAATATGTGATTGTTGACTATGACATGTGTGGATACAGATTTTTTTTGTTTGTTAAGTTAGCTGTTGCTTATGATTTAAAAATTTGCTTATGTGGCTACCCACCAGACCTGATCTGAGGTGAAATCTACCTGTAATATTATTAAAAATACAAATTCAAAAAGCAGGCCAGCTACATGATTTAATGTAGTGACTAGTCTGTATTACCACAGGTGTGCATAGTGCATACTTTCCCCAAAAAAGCTAGATATCACTTGGCAGAAGTCAGCACAAGGACACTTGTATGTTCAGCTGTAGATTAAACTACTGTCTTTTGATATTGTTGGTAAAATTTATTCTTAAGGCATTTAATCTAGGTTGTCCTTCATACAAGAACTGATGTGCATGTACTAGTATATGAACTAAGAGAATATTTGTTTCATGAGATGCACAGGATTTCCCATTTCTCTGTCACTGAGTTTATTATTCTGGTTTCAGCTGTACAGTTCTGGGTGTAGCAGAACTCTCTCATTTAACTATTTGCAAAGTTTGCCAATGCTTTTTATAATACTGGTATCACATAAGGAAACATGAGTACTATCATGAGTCTGCAGTAGCGAATTATGAAATTTACGTTGATCACAGAAAACCTCATGCCCACACAAAACATGCTTTATGATAAAACTTTCTTTTGAAGTACAAAGTATATATGCAGTTTCTTCTTCTTCCTGAGACACAATTGCAGTCATATCCATAGAAAGCTGTTTTTTTAACTTCAATCTGCAGGAATTTTTTCTGCTATTTTCTTGTCTGCCTTTTTGAGGTGTAACTTGAGAGATGGTGCAACCTGTCTGTCAGCCAGTCCTGTCCCACCTAGCAGCTTTTGAATCAGTTCGCCAGTGTCAGCCAGATTGGACAGCTTGGTAGAGGTCTTGTAGATAATGAAGATGTATTGTTCAGAGAAAACAGGCAGCTGTAAAAGAGGCTGCAAAGCTCTCCCATATGAGGAGGAGGCTGCAGCCATTACCAGCTATCAGAGAATCCACCTAGGAACCTCCCTTCAAACTGAGTCTGAAGGACATATCATTGCAGTCATGCTTCTTGATGTACAATGTGTGTTTGTTAACTTTTAGACTATATTAGTGTAAATGTGGCTTCAGCCATTTAATTATGGGCTTGTAGCCGTATCAGATAACAGCATGGGGTCACTTTGAGCTCAAGGTATGGTGAGCTATTGCCCTGCTATGGAGACAACTGTGATTTTTATACAGTGTAATCATGTAGTACTGGTGACTTAGGCCACAGTAGATTCCCAGAATCTTGGGATTCAGTCAGATTGGTGGAATATTACTGATATTAGGTCTCAGGCAACATTACATTGAAACTATTTGTTATTGATTTTTATGGAAGAAAATGGCTTTAACCCAAAAGGTAATGAAAATGTTTTATGTACAGACCACCAGATTTATATTTTTGACCTGCACGAATCACATTTTAAAAACATGCACTTTCTACAAAATTATTTGGTAAGCATTGAAGAAGTTAAAAAAACCCAACCAACCAAAAAAAACCCAAAACCCCAAACAAAACAAAAGCCTCTGGATAGGAAAGAGAAAATGTGTGATATTTCATATTGTAGCAGCTTTTCTCTTTTTTTTGTTACAGAAAGGAACAAAGAATTTCTTGTGTAGGAGGGTTTTCATTGGACTTTTTAAAGCAAACAGGTGAATTGAATGTTCCCCTTTTAAGAATTACTCAAGCAAAGGAACGCGCTCTTAGTCTGTGTAATTCAATGGGACATCAAAGCAAATGTACAGTTAGTACATTACCAAGCTACGAGAAAAAGCCAAGTTGTTTCTGTGACACACTTTGTGCTTGTTTTTCAGTTAAATCTACCTTGAATTCTTCTGGTCATTAAGCAACCATCATGTGTTCACTTTATGACCCCAGAAATACACCTGGGTAGTGAACAAGCAGAGTGATATAATAGGATATCAGTAACGTTGGCCTAAAATGTGAACATAAGAAGTAGCTAGACACTTTGCTGAAAAGAAAAGCCATTGAGCATAGTTGAGTTGCTTTTACAAGTGCTTAGAATATGTTTTTGAGTAGTTGAAGAACAAAATTGCACATCTGCTCTTCAGTATAATCCTTTTTCAATAGATGTTCCATTAGATGTCTACAGGTAAGTGAATTTCCAAGTGTATATTTTGCAGACCTTTTTTCTATTTTGACACAGAGGTGCTGTGCAGGCAGTTCAGCTAGTGCCTGTGTAGCCTTGGAAGTTTGCCGAAGCGGTCTTTTGAAACACTACTTGGGAAAAATGATTATACCTTTTGTCCTGTCCTTCTTGTCTTTTCCCTCACCCCACCCATGATGAAACGTGTCTTGCGATTTCTGTTCTGTTCTTGGAGTTGTGTCTGACAGGTGTTATTGTAATCACAACTGATTCCCATAGTATCGATTTAACAGAAAACACAATACATGATTTTCTAATGGAATAAGCTATACTAAATGCTCTATTGTCTCAATAATACAGAACGGATTAATAAGCCACCGTTAAATAACTGAGCCTTCCACTGAAGGACCTTAATGGAGAGAACTTAAAGATAAACTGGGAAAAAGACCAAACCCATTTGCTTGTCTGTAATAGGGATTTTTCTAGAGCTTCCCTTGCTGATTTGAGGTAACAGTGCTTTTCCATGGTTATCTCCCTTCTGTCTGTTGGAGGAACTTCAGAAGGTTTTGTGGAAGACTGGGTAAGTGACATAATGAACAGGGATCATTGAAAGTTGCCTTGAAATCTAGAGATACTGCTAACATTTGGCTGCGTGTAGTATAATTTTGACTAGATGCCCATGGAGGTGCAAAAACTACTCTGGATTTTGCCCTGAAATTAAACATGGAATATAAGGGAAGGAGAGAAAGAAACTTGATGTAGAGATATCCACATTGGAGCTGCTTCTAGGAAGCTGTTGTGTTTTCATGCAGCTGCTGAATCATCTTCAGTTTAGGGCAGTTCTTCATAACCCACGTGCCCCTTGTGATGATGAGAAATTATTAAAACATTGCCGAAGTAAACCACTTATCAAGTTATCCTATTACAAGACAAGTATACTTAGTTGTTTTAAGTGTATCTTGGTACTAGTATTGATTCTGTTAAAATAAGGTGCCAGTATTATTTGAAGTAGTTTTTCAGATTTATTTTTTTTTCTTCTCTCTTTTCCCCTATCCTTCTTGCAATTGATTGCTAGATGACTAGCTGAATTTAGCAATATTAGAGGGTTAATAACAGCACTAGGCTGATGTATTTCCTCGTGTCTGTGCCAAGAAACCTGCCAGCTTCATCACTTTGTGGCTCAGTTAGAGGCCATGGAGTCACAGGTTATAAATTTCCTTCCCTTGTGATCCTGGAACTTCATGTGACATATCTAATAGCACTGAGGAGAGCCTGGAGGCTGGCCCTAAACACTACTGTGTAAGTAGATTCGGCTTGAGATGAAACAAGATTTCTTAAATCATCAAAGTGTTAATTGTGAACTGGTTTTGACATCTGGCCCCTTTATGTATGGAGTTTGTAGGGGCAGCAGCTTTGATTAGTGACTGGGGCTTGTCTCTGGGTTGAGGTAGGGCTAGTGGTTCCTATGGATGCTGGAGGAGCAGCTGATTACAGTAGGGTTCTCTCAAGGGTAGCCAACACTGCATTACAGCTGTTTGCAGCATGAACCTTTAAGGTGGAACTTGTAATTAGAAGTTTTTGAAAGAGACTCAGTCCCAGCTGAACTGCATTAAATGAGCGCCTGGAAATAACTGGCATCATGCAAGCAATTGTTTTTTATGGGATACTCTTTTATGTCTACAATAAATTATACTTGACTGTCTCATGGTGAAGCTTTAGCATTTAATTCCTGTTAGTTCTTTACACTTCTTTCAAGTTGGCTTATTGATTCTGACCAGTATTCCTGTTTCAGGTTGTCATTTCTCTATTAGCTGGTGCTTTACTGGGTGCTTTTTTCTTTTTTAACTTTGAAATCCTAATTTTTTTTAATAACATTTAATAATATTATTTTTTGTGTTATCACAAAAATTAATGACTGTTGACTTCCTAGAATTTTGTGTAGTTCATATAAGGGTGTTAGACTTCAAACATTTTGTATCAGTTTTCCATTACTGAGTAGCTTTAGGTTTTGTGATACAGAGAGCTGGCTAGGTCTGGGAAAGAAAGCATGAACATGTTTTATTATTTTTCCTTGTACACTTCAAGCATGAAGAAATAGAGACAAAAAAAGCAGTAATTCTGGCCCAAACTTCTTCCTGCCTAGAGTCCTTCCAAACTTCCTAGAGGAAGCAGGTCGCATTTTATATTTGAAACAGATTTTCATAGTAAGATACACCATTTAATTGGGCCACATTACTTATTACACCTTCTCTGAGCAAATAGTTACAGACAGGTAGAGACTGTTCCCAAAGATGGGTGAGTAGTAGCCATGCACAGGCTGCTAGTGTTGTGTCAAAATCTTTTTCCTACTAAAAAATGCCATTGGAAACGTCTCAATTTTCCCATTTATTACTCATAGCTGTATTTTAATATTTCAGTCTCTTAAGCGTAGACCAAGTAAAAGCTGCTAAGGATGACATGGAAATGACTAAGAGACATCTCTTAAGGCATGCCTCTAACATTTTTTCAATGGTGCATCTAAATTCAGTTGTATAATTAATGCTGTAATTATTACAATTATATGTTTTATTAGCTTAGAAAATAACTTAATGTGTTGATATTTAAATAAGCACTTTTATTTGCCTGACCTTTTTTCATTAATGTAGATTTTAAAATGGGTTTTGCTTTTCTTTAAAATTTCTACAGAAAAACTGAATGTTAATAGAGGGTAGCTCCATAGTCAGCTGATGAATGTAGAGTTTGGTGATCCAGTGCACCATGAGGAAGAAAATGTCCCACTAAAATCGTGAACGCAGGTCTTCTGTTACTAGGAAGAAGTTTCTTTCTTTCATTTTTCGTTTGTGCAAGCGAGTATCCAGTATTTGCTGAGATACTGCACAATATGGTAAAGCAATACTTTATTGCTTTAAAGCTCTCTGCTTTCCTTTGCACCAGTCGCGCACACCAGTTTGTCGGGTGACTTAGCAGATGGTTTTGAAACAGACATGTCTGTTAGCATTTGGGGAGCAAGGTTTTGTGTGGTGTATATAGCAACCTTCCTCTTCTGTCTCCTTTTTTTTCATGTGCATGTTTTTAGTAACACAGGAGATGTTATGCTCAAAGTTGTCATTCAAGAGCAGCCTGTACTACTCTTACAACTAAATATAATGAAATCCCATCTCTTGCAAGCAGGTTGATACATGCTGGTTTTAGATACTAAGCTAATGACTTCTTATGATAATTTTGAAAACAGTCATAAACAACAGATGTGAAATAGATGTGGGTGCATGGAAACACTGCTGCAGCACTGGACTTTTTTTCTTCCTGGAATTGTTGTGCTCTTGAAAGCAACAAATCTGTGTAATGCTCAGTTACTGCTCAAATCTGTAATACTTAGTAGCAGAGTCTGTGCTGTCATGATGCATCACAGCTCAAAAATATGTTTAGTGCCTCATTTCTAAGAGTTTTAAAATACTGAGGTTTTGTAGTTTAAATATTTAGTTCCTGTTACCTAGATATAGGGGTAAGTTGGGTAAGTTGGGACTGCTGGTACTAGAATGATGGTAAGAGGCTGGGGCTTACCTTGTAATGTTCTGTTTTGCAGTTCTTTAGAGCCACATAATTTGAGTTCCCTGGGCTTTGAATTGGAGTACTTTAGGTTAGGAACAAACCGCTTAATAGACTTGCAGAGCTTCAAAGCAGGTTTCCCCAAGCTGCAACTCTGTTTTGAGATGAAGGGATTTGGAGGCAAGCCCAAATACTTCAAATATATCCCATAGCAATAATTAAATACTGATCACAACAATTAAAAAATGAACTAAAAATTATTTCACTTGATTGACTGTGGGCTATTGTGATGTTTTATTTAACATACCAAGTCTTGGGTGGTTTTTTTGTTTGTTTGTTTGTTTTTTTTTCAGAGAGAAAGACCTTAATGCAAAGTTTATTATTTCAATGGAAAAAAATAAAACGACAATCACAAACTTGAAGGTGAGTAGACATAATTTAAAAAAGGAAATTCTAACTGAGTAGCTGCTAAAATATGACTGGACAAAACAGTGGTGCTCACTGCACTGTGGAGAACAGCCCTTAGTTTTTAAAATACACCATTGAAATAGGCCTTTGGGGAAACAAGTGAAACTGTTTATTTGCTGCACTGTGTTTTTCTGAAAACCACTTTAATAGGCTGTATCTCATAGGTTTTTCTAAACTTAATCACTCCAGTCATTACTTAGCTTGAAGATGAAAGCCAGCTATAGAAGAGAGGTATGTGTCTCATAGCTATTAAATCTTTGCTTCATCTGTAGAAGTCATCTTCTGGAATTTCCATGAAATGAACTAAACCCAAAGTGCCCCATCACTTGCTATAATATTTTAGTGGTATATATTAACATTTCTCTCAGCAAGAGAAACCATGCACAGCAAATGTATTTTTGCAAGATAGTTTCCAATGACAAACGTATGGAAAGGAATTTCTGTGTGTAGTTTGTTTAGGCTGATTCAGCTAGCAGTGACTATTGCTGTAGTACAGCAGTAGCTGTCATGTCTTGAGCATGATGATAACCTTAAGCAGCAGATACGTAACACAGTTTTAGTTACAACTCCACATTAAAATGCTGAGACTGAAATGTCTCTCTGACTCCTATTAATTATATGTGTAGGATAATCCCTTATTATTATCTGCATTTCATATACAGGACTGATTTAAATGAACGTAAGTATTGGGACAAAAATCTACTGTGGTTTTAGGAACAGTAAACTAAAATTTTTGCTGTGCTGTCTTGTAGCATGACTATCCTTGCTTAAGGGTAGTCCTTGTTTAAGGGTATATCTGTTGCTAATTTTTTCACTGTTGTTGGAATAATAGGCTAACCTGTCATTATAAATATCTAAATGTGTATAGCCTTATGTTAAATTTTCATTCTGATTTTTATTGAAAAAACAGCTTATTTCACCATGATGTATTATACTAGCTCTCTCTTTTTTTTTTTTTTTTAATAGGTACCAGAGATTGGTTCTGGAGACACAGGACGAGAAAGAACTAAGACATTTACCTATGATTTTTCCTATTTCTCAGCAGACAGTAGAAGTCCCAGCTTTGTTTGTCAAGAAATGGTAGGATTTCTGAATGTTAATAATTGATATTTTTCCTTTCCCTTTTATATGGCTTGAAAGCATTCTTTGAGACTTCTTTCTGTTGAAAGTGCTTAATCTGTAATTTAGAAATTCCGTAGGTACCTGAGAATTTGAGTTTTGTTGTTGTCGGGTTTTTTTAACTTAACAGTGTTAGATAACTGCTGTGTTTTCTAATTTTTTTTAGCAGGATAAATGCCTTCTTTCTAGTTCTCTTGACTGATTTGTAAGGTCAAATTAGAAAACTTCTCAGAGCACTAAATTTGTTTTTGAAAAGCTTTTTTGGAAAAAAAACAATCCAAAAAACAACAACTTTTGAGAAACAAGCATTTATCTTTAATTCACTTAGACAGAACATTTTTCTTGTCTGATTAAAGAGTTGTGGGTTTTTGTTTGTTTGTTTGGGTTTTTTTTTTTGTCCAGACGTCTTGGTACACATTTAAAGAAGATTCTTCTTTCTCCTCCCTTGAGTATTCAGCTTAGGAGAGGACAAAACTGGCTTTTTTTCTGCACACTCAGAACAGAAAATCTAACTTGGAGCTATAGGCATTATCTAGATGAACAGATCGACCCTCCTTGACCTTGCACTTCACATGAACATTGAACCTTTTTGCTGTTTTACATTCCCAAATAGGTGTATTAAGTAAAATTCAAGTGTTTTGGGATTGCTATCTTATCTTTTGATTTTTTGGAGCTTAGGATGCTGTAAGCTCAAAGTAAGAGTATTTCTTTCCCCTTAAAATAATGAAAGTGTTTAACAAATATACTGTAAGCCAGTTGGATGCATAACATTTTGGTATGTACCTCTTCTATTCTGTAATCCTCAAAATCGGGGTTATTGGTATAGCTAATTCTGAACAGCTTCAGAATTAAAACTAATAATAAGAAGCAGTAACTTGAAGCCAATTTATAATATTTATGAAACAGACAAGCTTTGCCATTACATCTATTGTCTGTAACTGTTTGACAGGGAATTTATGCTTGAAATTCCTATTTAAACCACTGTTGTAAACAGTAGGTCCTCTTTTTTTTCCTGAAAGCTGCTTTCTGTGTTTCCTGGAGTTTTTATTTAGTGTTTAATACAAAGCTGTGATTATGCATATTCTTGAACTTTCTAATTTGTTGTTTCTTGATTATAGTCTTTTAAGTAACACAGTTTTTTGTTATATTCTCTGAAATATCAAGAAGTATATATTTATTTGGGTGTTGATGTTTAGCTACTTCTGGAAAGCTATGTGAGACAAGATCTTATTAGAAGAATCCCAGGAAGAGAGTCCATTGTGCTGTTAGGTTGTTGCTGTGACAGTGCAGGTTTTTTCCAAAATCTGGATTTGCTGTGAAATAATGAAGTTAATTCTTGTTGAAACAGCCATTTGCAAAGGAAACTTGAATTACTAAATGGATATCCAAGTTGTATCTTGTGTTGATGTCCAGTTTCCACATATAAGTGATAAATTAGTTTTAAGTTTCACTGTATTGGTGCCATTTTGCCTCTGTTTCAGAGCAGGTCAGATTGAAGCAAGTTCAGTATAACTTGCCTGTGTCAGGAGCTTATAGCAAAAAAAAATAAAATTAAAATGCCCATATAGAGATCACTGCAGCAGCCTTGACCAATGATTGTTTTTAAAGCTGTGAGCTTTATGGTTCATAGTAATAGGATGCTAACAGTAAATCCTAAACATGGCTTAGATGTCAGTGTTCAATATTGCACTGTTACAGTGTGTCCCACAACCCCAGACTGCCTCCTTCGTCCTTACTTGAAAGAATGCTAACTTCCCATGCTCAACCACAAGAATATTGTTCCAGTGTTGAGTGTTGTTTTATTTACCATGTGTGCAGCACATTGAAAACAAAAGGAGTTTGCAAACTGTGGAGTGTAATTTCTAAACAAATGCTACACAAGCTATTGTTTTGCTTGTGTGGTTCACTTCATATTTAATTTTATTTGTAGTTAAGCTCTTATCAAGTTGCTACAGAATTTCCAGTTTACTGCACCAATGGCATAGAAGAAGGGCGTCTTTCATTCACGTTCATCTTGCCATGGAAAAAAATTCATCTTGATTGTTGGTAATGTGGTTGATAGCACACTTTGTTCATTATTGTTATATTTTTCCTTTTGAAAGGCAGAAAAAGAATAAATGGAAGTCTGTCTAATGCTGCCCATTAATATGCCCTAGTATTAAAAATTAGAGTGGATGTGGCAATTTACCATGAAGCTTCTTAGTTTGTATGCATGGAAGAGAAACAACTAGAATTTTGATGAGTTTACTACCTTTTTGTGACAAACTGGTGGTTCAGTCATTTGGTTTCACAAAGTCCCATCCTTACGATGTCTTGTCTTCCAGCCTGCATGTTAAGTGTCTGCGTTCAGACAACAGTATAGTTCAGTAACTATCTATCCTGTGTAATATTCATATCACTTTGCAAGGTGTACACAGATTTTTAAAAGAGAAAATGCAGTCAAAACAAGAGCGCATAAAGACTTGGTTCAGAATGTGAGGGAAAAACTTGGACGTATAGAAAGGGAAAAGAGGGGAAAAAATAAAGGAGTGGTTACCTAGGAGGGAGAATTCAACTACGGTGCTCTTTTCGAATGACAAGTGAAAGGGAAATTTGTGCTTTGGCTGATATTTGTACTCTTCCTCTTTGAGAAGTGTAACTGACTACGGCTTTGTAACTTTGCTCAAGGGAAGGTCAAGTTAAGTATTCCAAAGGCATGCTTGAAACTGAGCATTAATGATTAGAGAAATGACCCAGCACTCCTCCAAGGGAGGAATAACATGATTATATTGCATGTGTGCCATTTGCCATTAATAATGACTTGTACACCTTGGTTCATTTAAATCACATGTATTGCAGATTAGTAGCCAAGTTGCATGAAGCATCTATGAGATTTTTTGAAAATCATGTCTGGATTGGGAGACCCAGATTAACAGTTTCATTGAGAGAGAAGCTGCACCAGTCAGCTAGTGGGAGTATGGATGGAAAAGCAGGCTAATGGTGTATAAAAGGTCAGGAATCTGGGAGAGAGAGTGGAGGTGGTACTGCAGAGGAAGGTGATGAAGGCATCTGCCAAGAGCTGAACTTGTTAGGTGAGAACAGACCCTCATATTATGGGGTGTGGAGGAGGGATCATTACCAGTTCAAGGTAAATGCTTAGGGTGAAGGAGATGGGGTTAACTGAGGAGAGATGGTCAGTTACTGTACAGATAATACATTTTTGTGTTTGCCAGCCTGAAAAGTAATGATATGTAAAAGCCAGTTAAGGAGCAAATAGGGAGAAAATAACAGTCCATTTTCTTACACTTGTTTAAAGCAAAAAAACAAAATGAACCAACCAAAAACAAACCAAGAAACTGACAAAATCAATAAGTCATTTTCTTCTGAGAAGGGGCTGGATATTTGCAAAACTTGGAGTTTGCAAAGATAAAAGAAATTAGTAGATACTAACAATAAGAAAAAGTGAATTAAGTATCTGAGATGAGCTGAAAGAAATGGGAGCTATAGAAAGAAGGGAGCATTTTTTGTACTTCTACATGTCAAGTAGATCTAACAGAAAAAGTAGAAAATACACTGTTGCAGGACTGTAATCTAAATACAGTACTAATGCTTAGTATTTATTTGAAGTATTAATTTCCTGTCCTATAGTAAATGTCATTGGTTGATATCAATACCTTATATTGTGGTAGTTTATTGTTTAATATTTGCCATGCTGAACTGATAACAACTTTTTTCCCCAAGCTTCTGTTGTCTTAAAAAATTCTTTGGTTTTAGGTTTTCAAAAATCTTGGTACAGATGTGCTTAAATCTGCTTTTGAAGGTTATAATGCTTGTGTGTTTGCATATGGACAGACTGGATCAGGGAAGTCCTACACCATGATGGGAAATGCGGTATGTTGTATTTTGCAAATGCACATTTGTATTCTGTAGCAATGCTTTGAAATTATGCTATTTCAAGAGCATGTTTTTATGGAATTGTTATTATTCATCCTGTCTGTATGTACTGACTGCCTACGTATCGTAATTTCTAGTAGTAATCAGATGTTTTAGAAGTTCTGTTTTTTCTATAGGTAGATATTTGCAGTTGGAAGAAGTGTCTTTACATTGGACAAAAAGCTGTCATTTTTGTTCTGTAACAGAACCAAAAATTTCACGTTACTGCTGATTTTTTATGCCCGTCTTGAGACAAAAGATGATACTGGTGTTGAGTACATGAATGATCAGTTCTTTCTGAAAACATCTGTTTTTTCAGCCTCTTCTGAATAGTCAGATGATGAAAACAGGTCCTTGACCCCTGTTAAGAGAAGGCTTACAAGTGAGATGAGTAGCTAACTGTAGGTTTCAACAAACCATTCTGAAATGATACACTGACTTTAATTTTAAAGATTGTCCTGTTGAGCACTGCAGTGAAGAACCTGGAAGAGGAAGGTGTGATAGGAGGGGCATTTGGCAGTTTGTGAGTGAAGGACTGGAGAAGTTTCTTGCAGTTGTCTCTGTGACTGCCCAAAGACAGAAAGAACCCACTAAACTGTTGGAAGTGGAGCAGTTTAGAAGGCTGACTGAAGCCTATTTGCAAGGCAGCCCCTGCAGGTTTCATTCTCCTTTAAGCCTTGGGGGGAAAAAATACAACCTGTCCCAGCAAAATTGAGAAGGGAGGAATATTGCCACTTGTCCTTCCTTAGATAGATTACTCTTTTGAAATGTAGTAAGAATGGCCACTTTGCATGTCCTTTAGTTTAGAGAGAGTACATTAGCTGTAAATCTTTTTTAGTTGTCGCAGAATAAGTAGCTTTATATTTAGCTTCAATATGGTAAGCAGATTACATTTCTGTAATCAGAAAAGATCTTATGACATAGATGTGGATTTCTGTTTCGGAAATTTCTAAAAGTGACCTTTTTATGAGACTGCCTCACTATATGTAATGGCTGTAATCATCAAGACTTTTTGCAAATGAATAGGTGCTGAAGTTTGTTTGATGCTATTCAATAATAAAGGTCTAATCTTCTTACCATGATACATAAATACTTTAATCTGGCTTTGTACAGAGCATGTATAAAATATACTCAGCCTCCACGTTAAATGCTTGAAAATTGATGGCCCTGTCAGAGAGGCTAGAGTGCTATAAGAAAACTGAATTGGAAAGAATTTTTTTTTTCTCCTTAATTCACCATTAAAAAATATGAATTCTATTCTCATTTTGCTTTCAATATCTACAGTTCTTGGCTCTGGAAGTCTCTTCTGCAATACTGTATATAGCAACCATTCAAGAAATATGTGGACCAGTTAGAATAAGTCTTCGGTAGAGATACTAAAATGAACATCTATAAAATATGATCAGTCAGAAAAGTCAGATTTGTATGCACGGAAAAAGGAAGACTGAAGGAACAAAAGTCTTCCAAGACATGAAATGCTGCTGCAGAAGGAAAGGGAATAAATTGTTCCCAATATCCAGCGTAGATGGGCAAGAAACAGTATGTTTTCTGGTTAGATAGCACAGAAGGAAAACAAGCTTTTAATGAGAAAATTCACCTCTAGAGTGAACTGCTTATTTTGGTTCTACAGATTTCCATCACTGGAAAGTCTGTAACCCAGTAAACATCTGTGAGAGATGTAGTTGACCCTTCCCTGGAGCTGTAGGGGGTGAAAAGAGAGAAAATGTCCAAATATAGTTTCTAACAAAGAGGGTACATTCAGTAAGATGTATATTTTACCTATGCAATATGCTGGGAACTCCTTGTTCTTGCTTTCTCATCACTATATTGCTGTGGTTGAAGTTACTCAATTAATTACTCAGTTTCTTATTTTAAGACTCTCTTTGCAGTTGCTAAATTATGACTTACCTAAAACTTTGTGATGGATCTTTCATATTTTTTCCTTAAGCTTTGAAACTGTTCAGGTGTTTCCAAGCATGAGATGAAAGAAAAGTCTGTCTTTTTTCTCTTCCTATGTTTAAAAAAAAAAAAAAAAAATACGGAGAAAGTTCCAACACTGAACCCTGAAACTTTATCTGGAGTAGAGATTGATACATATTGGGAAAGGTTGCTCCTCTGTTACCAAATGCAGTTGTCTCAAAAAAAAAAAAAGTGCCTGATTAAGCTGCAAGTTTCACCTTTTATCTAGGCACTGTTTTTTGTTTTGTTTTTAAACCAAGGTGCAATCAGGTGAAGGGCTAGGTATGGTAGAAGCAGAGAATAGGTTATTATTTCAAAGAATGAAGCCTAGTTTGAGAAGGATGGAGAGGCTGTGATTAAGAGGAGGGAGAAGCTGGAAAGGGACAAAATGGAGGGATAGATTTTGATTAAAAAATAAGACTGGATAATGAATCGGGGATTATATATGGACAAAGGAAAGAGGAAAAGGAGCTCAGAGAAGATGATTGCTGATATAGAGAATGCAATGGGAAGCTGAAGAACAAAACCAGAGGGGACCAACATGGGAGCAGACTTGAGCGAGCTTGGGCAGAGGGTCTGATTCTATATGGGGTCCAAGCACAAGAGAAATCTTTCTTGTGGAGCAGTCACCCTGCCGGAGTCTGGTGCAGAGTACTCTGCTGCCTTTGTGTTTTCCTGCTGTCAGATATCTATAGAATCCCATCAGGCAAAGTCACTTGGGTGCCTGGAGTGCCTGGCCTATGCTCATGTTGGATGTTTGGTCTCGTTTGTCCTAAGTTGCCTCCTGCTTTAATTACAAGATCCCTGACTCTAAGCAAGAACATTTCTTGCTTCAGCAGTGCACAGAATTAGAATTAGTCCATCGCATGCGTGTTTGGACTGGAGGCAAATTGTAGCTGACAGGCAGTTTTGTAAGCTACTTCTGAGTTTGCAGCTCTGAGCCCAAAACTCATCTGTATGTATATGTTTTCTCCCTTTGTTCCTGGGAGCCACATTCACTCACTTCAGCTCTGAAAGAGTATTAGCTGCTGCCTTCCTGAAGTGGCAGGGTGAAGTTGTACTCAGCAGGTAATTGGTCATCTACGTAATCAGACTCAGTGGGAATGGGGCAGCTGGGATCAAGCAGCCTCTTGTCAGCTGAGACCAGAGCTGCATGGCATTCTGCTACTGGGAAAAACCGTGGCTTTGACTTAACTGTCTCACTGCTTGACTGGAAAGGGCTCTCCCTGGAGCAACAGGAAGAGGAGAACTGCATGCTAAATCTCTGGAAATCTCAGCGGTGTTAGCTGCTGCCTCACAGTCTGATACATATTTGACATCAGTGGTGGAGCAGCAGCCTCACAGTTCTCAAGTGCTAGCTTAACTGAGAAGATGATATCCAGCTGCTGTTGGCATTTGCATTAGCTGATGTGGCAAGGACCCCACAATGGATAGTTGCAGCTCTGCTAGTTATCAACATCATCTATAGTGATCTGTGAGAAAAGAACAATTTTTTTCAGTTTGCTTTACAAAACTGACCAAGCGCTTTTTGCATATAATCGCTGTTTCAAGACAGGATGGACTGGGAGCTTGGGATTTGAATGAGAATGGCTCATGGATATGTGCATATGGCTCTTGTTCCATTCTCTGCAGACGTTGCCAAGTCCATAGTGAAATGAGTTAGAAGTTATAAAAAGTAGTGTTGAGATAAGGCAGTTCATATGTTGTTCTGAGGAGCCAGTTTCTGCCTTAAGCTGTTGGGGTTCTTTAAAAAGTGAGAGGTGGTGAAATGTATCCCAATAGCAGCTAGTATATACATTCCAACACAAATACATGAAGATTAATGTGGCAGGATGACTGGAGGTAAATAAAGGACAAAGTATTTCACAGAATCACAGTATTTGCTGAAAAGTTTTCATTTTTCACCTTTTCTGAATGTTGGAACTCTTAACTAGTAATCTTGGCTTTTATTTTTCAAAACATATTGCATGTGCATATACAGCCCTCAAAGTAAGAATTGTTGTTATTGCAGGGTGATGCAGGTTTAATACCTCGAATTTGTGAAGGATTATTCAGCAAAATAAGTGAAAAAACAAAGCGGAATGAGGCATCCTTTCGAACAGAAGTCAGGTAAGTCTTGGTATTTTAATAGTTTGCTGTTTATCAAACTTGTTTCAGTTACAACCACTCTGTTTCACTTACTATCTCTGAGAAAAGTGTGTGTTTTTCAAATAACTTTCTGTGCTTGGCCTCAGTTGTATAATTGATTTTTGTTGGCTGTTGTAGTCAAAATGTACATTTTGCTTTTTTAAAATGACAGTGAGAATGCCTTTGCTACTGGGCAGCATCTTCCTTATTTTTACCCTTTATTTCAGGCTGACATTAGGAGATCTTGATCTTGCTAATGTATGCTTCTTTTCTGGTTCTTGCTTTTTTGACTTTTTTCCTCGTGATTTAAGTACACTGTAGTCATTACTATCTTAAGCCAACTTTGGATGTTTGCTTCTCTAGGCATCTTGCTTTCAAGCACAGTGTTAACATGACTTCTCTTTTTTAAAGACTCAAATCAGTCAGGGATTTTATATGTTTTTTCTTTCAGTTATCTGGAAATTTATAATGAACGTGTGAGAGATCTTCTCAGACGGAAGTCATCAAAAACTAATAATTTACGAATACGAGAACATCCAAAAGAAGGGCCATATGTTGAGGGTAAAAAAGCTTTCAGTGTTTTTTATAGGACATTTTTATTTTTTAAAATATAAATAATGATGGATACAGTGCTTTCCTTTATATAAAAGCGTTAAAGGAGAATAGTCTTTCATTTTGTATCCCTACTCACTTTCCCAATTCTAAGATTATTTTACATATACAGTTTTTATCTGTAAATTTATAACACATTTTTAGGTAATGTTAAGAGTTGCGATTTGTTTTTAAAATGTGTTGACTATTTTATAATTTTTTTTTCATGTTTAGATTGAAAGAACCTATTAGGATCTAATTGTCTGTCCTCTACCAGGGAAGGCTCATGTCAGTTGAGGGATTATGCTTATGTTATTTCACTAAATACTTTAGTAAGATTGCATATTTTTTTCTTAATTTAATGTAAATTTCTAAGTTCTCCATTGTTCACGAGGCCTCATTCCTTTCATTCAGTGATTAAACAAGTATGACAATAAACACTTAATTACAGCAACACTTTACAGTTGTGAGGGTAATGTGAATCTATTTGTAAAGAATATGAAGTGCATGTATGAGCATACTGTAACTCTGCTTTTATTTAGATTTATCTAAACATTTAGTGCAAAATTATACTGATATAGAGGAACTTATGGATGCAGGAAATATAAATAGAACTACAGCTGCAACTGGGATGAATGATGTTAGTAGCAGGTCGCATGCCATCTTCACAATCAACTTCACTCAGGTAACAAAACAAACCCCCCGAATTAATATGTTTACATGCAGTAATTCATATGACAAAAACTAAGGTTGTAAAATAAGCAAGTTTGGGTAGATAATGACTATCTTGTTGTCTTGTGATAGGGAAAGTTGAAAGTGTGTAAATAGCATTTTGAGAATTATAAATGTGTTTATCAGTTGTTGTAATCTTTTAATATTTACAGATTAATGTGATTACCTAAAATTATATTTAATGGATTTTGGGGAGATAATTACTGGGAGTTCAGGCTGAATAGCAGTGACCAGTGCTGATGTGTTTCACAATGCTGCTGTGATGGGAGGAGTGGGTGAGGAGCATGTTGAGTGAGACTTCATCTTTAGCTGAACACGGTCTACCTGTCACACTGATCTTATTCAAGATTTATAAAAGAACCTGTCTCCATGGCCCAAATTGTAGAGTGTAGAAATGTTTTTGGAGTGTTTTCTTGCTAACTCTTCATCTGTTACTATTGGAAACGTGTTTACATTCCTTGATTTACTGGTGGAATAATAGAGAGATCGAACACATTTTCTTAGAGCATAGTGATTTTTTTTCAGATGGGGCAATCTGAGTTGATATGTATGAATTAAGATAAAAATTGGGAGGAAGCCTCAGTTAAAATAATAAAGTAAGGTTACAATTGCTACTTACTTGAACTTGGAGGCAGGGGAAGAAATTTTGTATAAACGTGTCTATGTATGCTATAACTTGTTGAAAGCTAAATATAATATAAATCTTGAAAGCTTAGTAAAATTAATGCAGCACATGTTCACTGTGCATCATGTAAATACCAGTTCACAGTTGTCAGTGTATGCGTCTAAGTGGGTTGAAAGTTGCAAATACTACAATTTAAAGAAATAACTACTTGTGTGGGGGTTATGCAGCAATTCATGATCAAAGGCTGTGACACCTCTAATACACCTGTCTTGCAAAGCTCTGCTATTTTAAACAAGTTAAATTCAGTCATGACATGAAAAAGGCCACTAAGTTGGATTCAGTAAAATTTCAGAATTTTGTAACTTAACTTACTTTTCTTTGTATTTCTTTTCTATAGGCTAAATTTGATTCTGAAATGCCTTGTGAAACAGTTAGCAAAATTCATTTGGTAGATCTTGCTGGAAGTGAGAGAGCAGATGCCACTGGTGCCACAGGGGTTAGATTAAAGGAAGGAGGGAATATTAACAAATCTCTAGTTACTCTGGGAAATGTAATTTCTGCCTTAGGTGAGTCTATTTTTTGTGCTTTTGTGCTTTGATTTTGGTTTGTTTGTGGTTTTTGTTGTTTGTGGTTTTTTTTTTACTCATTAAGTAGTAATGAAAATATGTAATTGCTTTTTTTTTTCTTCATCTACATCACAGCTGATTTATCTCAGGATGCAACAAATCCTCTTTCAAAGAAGAAACAAGTATTTGTGCCTTACAGGGACTCTGTGTTGACCTGGCTGTTGAAAGATAGCTTAGGAGGAAACTCTAAAACTATAATGATTGCCAGTAAGTGTTTTTAAATTACTTTTTCTGCACTCTGAACAGTTCATGCTTCATAGGAGTGGTTGTAAATATTTAGATTCCAGATGCTTTGTTAAGACAGAATGTTGTTTACACATGCTAATGATTCATTTCATTCTGAGTTTTCTAGTAACACTCTGCCTTTACCTACGCTCTGCAGAACAACTCTTCTAGCAGTGGAACTATACAGGGTCTCACTGTGGTGACAGTTTAGTTGTTTAGTAATGTTATGAACAGGTATGCCTACCAAATTTGAGAGCTTTGTTTTCACCTGCAGATTATTTGGATGCATATATCGCTGTCTGAGTATTTAGTCACAGATTTAACAAGGCATCCGAGTTGTGTATGTACAGTCATAGAATCACAGAATGGTTTGGGTTGCAAGGGACTTTAAAGAGCATTCAGTTCAACCCCCCTGCTATGGGCAGGGACACCTCCCACTTGACCAGGTTGCTCAAAGCCCTGTCCCACCTGGCCTTGGACACTTCCAGAGAGGGGGCATCCACAACTTCCCTGGGCAACCTGTGCCAGTGTCTCTCACAGTAAAGAATTTCTTCCTAATATCTAGTCTAAATCTGCTCCCTTCCACTTTAACACCATTCTCCCTCATCCTATCACTACCTGCCCTTGTAAATAGACCCTCCCCCGTTTTCCTGTAGGACCCGTTCAGGAACTGAAAGGCCTCAATAAGGTCTCTCTGGAGTCGTTAGACATTTGTTTGCATAAGTGAGGATCATACAAATGTATGTGCCTAGTTGCTTGCATTTGCTCTGACATCTACCTCACTGCTGTGTATCTTTTACACATGCACAGTGTGATGACTAGCTATTCTGATCAGTTAAACTTCAAGTTACAGTTATTCCTTGTTTATTCTTGAGGTTAATTTGCATTCTGGACAGCTTTGTTACCTGTGGTAAATGCTCAAGGCTGGACATACGTAGAGTCTTGTACTTCTCTCCACTTATACCTCTCTTCTCTAGGTTGCAGACCTTGATCCCCAGTTAAAAAAAAAAATTAAAAATCCAGCTTTGTACAGCTAGTCACTACTGAAGTGTGATTCAGTTTGCTTTTCCAAAACTGGTGCTTTTGTTGCATTAGTAGCAGAAAAAACGGGTCTCTTTTGACTTTCAGTGGGTAAGACTGTCACTTATATTTAACCTTCTTCTTTAATGCATTGAATGCACACTGCACTTTAACTTTTTGTCTGAATTTAATTATTTATGATCAGACATGTTGCAAACTTTCCAACAATTTTCTTTTTACCTATAGGAAGCTCTGAAAGGATCACTTGGTTTAAAAACCTACCTATAGCATATGTATTGCAGATTTTTCAACAAACTGGAATGGGAATTTTGTTTTCAAAAAAAACCCAAGTAAAGCTGGGAGGATGTTTAAGGAGAAGGGAGGATTTTGGATGTCAGAGCTGTAAGGTGTGAGGAGAACAGCTCTGAAGTTTTTA
>NW_010202593.1:3924-28617 GCF_000695765.1 Mesitornis unicolor | reverse complement strand
CTGCTGAAATGAAATACAGTCTAACTGATGCAGTCCTCTCTTTGGAATGGTGAGAGACTAGACTTGAGGCAATAAAAGGCATTGGATCAAATTCTGGTTCTTCAGTCACTTTGTTACAGTCCAGTTCTCTGGATAGTAGTTCCTTTGCTGCATGATTTTGCAGATGTTTTTTTGAATCCATGCCTCTTTCTTTCCTCAGGCTGGTCATAGTAGTACCAAAAGAGGATCTTGGACCAGATTCTGCTTTGCTTTTCTAGCTGTTAACTGCATGCTGGTACCTTTCTTCTTGATGCTTTCTTTCAGTTACATGGCTGAGTAACTTCTTTGGGTTTTGTTTGTTTTTTTAACAGAGGATTGGGAAGAGAAGGTTTAGAAACACAGCAAGCTTTCAAAGTCTGTACTAATGATTATAGTGCCCAGCTGCTTTTTCAGCTACTTCCTCATCTATTAACAATGCTTCTGCTAGGCAGAGCTCTGATAGTTGATCTTTTCTCCAACAGTAACTGTACTGGTTGAATATAGCTGAATTGCCTACCAGAGCCTGACAAGCTGTCTGGACATGTTTGGCCTGCCTTTTCTTTAACTAAACACATAAAAAGCAGGAAGATAATCTCAAACTGTAGGAAAGGCTCTTTTAAAAATAAATGCAACTTTTGTTTGTTGTATTTCTATAACATGTTGTAACATTTTTCCAGAAAGGGAAAAATTAAGTAGTGGAGAGGAGACAGTAGATGAAGTAGAGAAGTGATGGTGAGAGCTAGGGGAAATATTGTCTTCTGTCAAGTACATCTCCCCTAACTCAGTCAGTCTCTACCACAAATTGAATATTTATTGCTATTGAGAGAATGAGGAAGGGCAGAATATTTTGGTTACTTGATTTTCTGAGGTGTTTTTGTTGTCTGATTCTGAGTCTCTTATTTTGTTTGATTATTAAGATTTCTGGTCCCTCATCATTTCTGCATTGTGTTCTGTGGTTTTGCTTGCTTGTTTGGATGTGGTAATTATCTTTTTAGTTTAGGACATCATGTATATTGTTAGTAAAATTAAGTGAAAGATAGCATTAGCACTTCAATTTAAACTCTGTTGTTTTTCCTGGTGAAGTTGCCTATAAAAGTAATACTGGCTTCTCTCGATGCATCAGATAGGTAACAGTTCTGTGTGCTGCCGGATGCCTGCAGCTCAGCAGAACAGCTAGGTTTGTAAATTATAGAAACTCTTCTCTTGTTTTGGTCTTCATGTCTGCTTTGTGTTTGAATGCTTTTAATTTCCCTTCAAAACTTGAACTGAACCTACCGTGTTTTTACCTGAAATGACTTTTCTATTTGACGATTACATGTTTACTTACAAAATATTCATTCTTTTTCCCACTGTTCTTTTTAAAAAAATTGCAAGAAAGCCTGTATAGTATTCCTATAGGAATGTTTATGCTTACCAGAGAAATGTAAATGTTAAGTAGATTGGCAGCAAGGTTTCTTTACAATGCTTAATTGTTAGACTTGATTATTCTAAGAACAGTATTCTAGTACAGTGTTTACTTAAGCGACTTTATAGGGACGTGAAAGCAGTGGAGCAAAGTGAAGAATTAGAACAAATTGCAGCTATATTGGTTAATCATATATTTCTGTCTCTTCATTCATGTTAAGTTTATCTGACTTTTAAAATGTAAACTAACTTTACTAGATGAAACATATGGTACTGGATAAACTGTTTCTGATTTCATCTCCTTAGCTATTTCACCTGCTGATGTCAATTATGGAGAAACTTTAAGTACACTTCGCTATGCAAATAGAGCCAAAAATATCATCAACAAGCCTACTGTTAATGAGGATCCTAATGTCAAACTGATCCGTGAGTTGAGAGCTGAAATAGCCCGATTAAAAGCCTTGCTTGCTCAAGGGAATCAGGTTAGCTGTACTTGAAATTTATGTATAATCTTTCTTGAGTTATAACATCTATTTCTAGAATGTAATGAGATAATTATCTTTTATTATATTGATTTGAGTAAACAAGCTCTATGATGCTATGAATGAATATTATTTTCCTGGTTGAATTGGTTTCCATATGGCCAGTAGATTACCTCTTTCAATATAACTGGGGGAAAATTGTTAACCCAAAGCTTTTAGCTTTCTCTTAATATAATCAGAGCTTGATTGCAGTTTGCTGTGGAATAGGTAGTTGCGACAGCATAAGGAGACTGAGCAGTAACATATTTCCTGGGTCTGGCATAATGGACTGAAGAGGTGCTTTGTCTAGTATCTTAAAAGAAGTAGAAGGTATAAAATATTTCAGATGTGCAGATATAAAAATATAGGAGTATGGATGGGTTTGAGCAAAATTTTATTTGGCTGCATAGTACATTAGAAAGTATGTAACATGCTAAATATGTACAAGTATTTTCAGTGGTGGTATAAGAAAATGTGTGCCACGCTATACTTAAGTCCTTTTTGCACAATTCTCATTCTTGTTCTTCTATCAGTATTAGCCACTGTAAGCATTTGCTGCTCAAGCTCAGTTAGGCTTAATTTCTCCTCTGTTTCCAGGATACTGGAACTAAGCTAACAAAAAGGAAAATGCAATTGGCTCAGGCCAGTCATCTCCTCTAAAAAACATCGCTCGGGACTGCTAGATTTCATATTTGAGCAAATATGATTTGGAAGTATCTGAAACGATACTTCAGATTTATTTCTAGAACTATCTAATTTTATTTTAGAAGGGCTGTGCAATATAAAATGTCAGTACAGGGTAGACTTTTTTTTTTTGTAGCAGAAGCCTAGTATTTCAGCTAGATCTAATGCTATAAAACATTTGCAGAAAAAGGGGATAGGACCACAGTTGGAAGCAATAATAGGTCCTGTAGATTATTGAAGTGGAGAGCTCTGCTTTGCTACAAACAATTAGAAAACTTTTTAGGGGGTTGAATTACTCTATTAAACTTGTGTTTCTCCTGTGTTCTTCAGAAGGGGGAAATTAATTTATTTTCAAAGTGAGGCTTGATTTAGAGTTAGCAAAGTAGATGTAACTTGGACCGCTTTGAAAATGTAATGCTTTGACCTAGTTCCAAGCTTTAAAACAGCACAAACATCACAGAAGAAATCTGGTTCAGTTGCAGAATGTGATAGATGGCTCTGTGGGTGACAATAGAGGACTCGAGTAACTTAATTGAATCTGTGCTGGTTGGTAAAACAGCAGGTGGTGGTATGTATGCACAGTAGAACATAAATCTCTGCATAATTTCTTTTGAGGTTTTCCTTTATATAATCAGAATACTGTATTTCAAATGCTTCTGTAGATCACTGAAGATACAGTTTACTAAAATATAGTGCTGGATTCAGTGTAGAAGGTCACGTAACAGTTAAGTATTGTTTGTGCATGTTGTGTATGAGGTTTTTTTTTTCCTACGCCCCGTTACCTTAATATATATTTGAGGTAAGCAATATGCATATGTATTATAGCAAAATGGTTAGCTATTGTTGTATAATATATTTACATTTTTAACAGAAATATGAAAGTAGATTTATCAGGTATTACCTGTTATAAACTTGTGTCTAGTTTCAGTGTCTGCACGTGTGTGACCGTGTGTATGCGTAGGATGAAAATAGTATTCTCAAACTCAGTATTTGTATTTGAAATACCTGCTTTAACAATATTTTGATTACTGTGGTTACAGTATTTCAAGGTAAAATGATGTATACTGGAGCTTAAAATACTTCATCCTAAATAATAAAAATGTAAACATTTCTTTCATTTGATTATGCCAGAAGTTGTTACTTTTTTTCTTCCTTTTTTAAAATGTGATTATGTTTACTTTTTACAACTTTAGATTGCACTCTTGGATTCTCCAACAGCTTTAAGTATGGAAGAAAAGCTTCAGCAAAATGAAGCAAGGGTGAGTTATAATTTCATAAAAGTTCTTAAACAAAAAAACAACAACCAACAAAGGGAGTTGTCTGGATGCAAGAGTGTGGGTAATTTTCAAAATTTTTTTCTTTTGATACACAACTAAGCTTTCTCCCACCAAACACCATTGTCTTGCTGCTTAAAAAACAAACAAGCAACAAAAAACCAAACAATGTCTGAATTTGTAATTTTGTTATCCTACTAATGTAAGATAACATTATAACTAAAAGCAAAGTTTATCTTTGATATTTATTTAAGAGTATATTTAATGAAATTATTTGTTCCCAGGCTAGCTTGTCTTACTAAAAAAAAGTATGTAAATAGAACAGAGAGGGAAAAGCCACTAAATCAAGAGTAATCAGTAACCAGTAATCAGAGTAACAAGAGATTCAGTGTGTAGAAAACACAGTAAAAGGTTTATGGGGAAAATGGTCATCTCTTTTTTTTTTTTGTTTGTTTGTTTTCAAGTAATCAATGCATTGTATTGTGTGGTAGGTTTTCAGAAAATTTTGGTCTTTAAATATGGTATGTATGAGTATGTTCAGTGCCTAATTAACTGTGTTTTTCTGGGGAGGGGAGGGTCTACGATCTAGGTGTACTTTATAGTGTATCTCACACTAAGTTTTCTTAATGATCCAGCCCAGTGTAGAAGCTGGGAAAAATTCCCAAACAGTTTGGATATACTCACAGGGTCCAAAAGAATATAAGTATAAATATAAATAGTAGTTTCATTGATCTAATTTGCAATCTTTCATTCTTTATTCTATCGTTCTATGTTAGTCCTTTTCTAGATACTTGCCTGTTTTAAAGCTACTTGCAAACTGCTTTTTAAAACAGCATTGTTCAGACTTTGGAAGAGGAGAGAGGAAAGTATTTGGAATCACTCATCTATGTGACAGCAGATACTTAGTTCTGAGTATTGTCAGCAAGATGCCAATCCAATATAGATATGATGCATTCAAAACACAGGGCATTCTTAGCTGGTTTAAATCACAGGGTTTATTCTGGTGCTGCTTAGACCTTTACAATTAGAGAAAGAACGGATTGCTTTGACAATCCTCTTTTGACCTAAGTAATTGGTACAGTATCTGTCTGTGATTTTCAGGACTCCCCTTTTGTAATTCCAGTTTTAAAGATGTGCTGTGAAATACTTTTCAGTTAAATGATAATTTAAAAATAAACTTTATGAAAAAAATGGATTGAATATGTGTATTAGTATGAACAATAACTGCTAAGTAAACTCTAGGCTTCTCCATAAGCCAAGTGTCCTCTAGGAACACATTTACAATTCTGTAGTATGTGTGGTAATCCTTACTTTGTTTTATTCCATAGTTAAAGTAGGACCTGCATAACCACAGTATAAGCCTTCAGTTGCATTTTTTTTTCATATTCATACTAGGCTTTAAAAATTATTTAGCTGAATCAAAGATTAATGATAATATTTCTAGTATGTGTAGCATGCTTTCATTTTTGTGCACAAACATAAAGCTTTTGTCTAAGAGTATCTTAGTAATATAAACTCCTGACGATATGCTAATTAGGGTATGTTATTCATGCTCTGACAGTAATCAGTGCTTGTCCTTCTCAGAAGTGTTGGCCCCTCCTCTGTGGGGAGTATATCGAGCATATTTTATTCTCTTTTGTTGGCTTCTTTAGAAAGTTATGTGATTATTGTTAATGATAATTGCAACTGATAAAACTACTGAAAATTCTTAGTAGATATTGCAGTGGTTATAGCTTTTTTTATAATTAAATGAGTGCAATAATTGATTTATTTGTACAGATATAAAGACTTTATCACCATATTTAAATTATCTGACAAACATATGGTAGCTTTATTTAGTGGGTTGGTTTGTCCTTATGTAAGAACAATGTTTAAATGATTTTTGAGGAATAGAAATTGTTCTGATATGATGAATAAACTTACGGACCACTTTCATGTTTTTCTTTAATATTTTCAATTATTTTTTGTTTTAACATTCTGATTAGCAGCACTAGAACTGATATTCACTGAAAGATGTATTTACTTTTCTCTGTTAAAATCTTGAGATGCAGGTAGAGATGAGAGAAGCTTCATTGATTAATTTGCAGCTGATCTGCAAAGACAGCTAGGATAGGAGGTTGCAGGTAACAAATGTGGAGATGTTTGGAGGAACTGCATTGATGACTTTTTTCTACAGTGGTTTTATATGCAAAGTATTAAAGAGACGTAGCTGGTGTGTTTAATTCCTGCACAGAAATCTGATGATATGAAAAATGTATCTATATGTATATTCTATTTAATATGATTATGATTCCAAGTCAGACAGAGTTTTGAGGTAAATCTGCCTGAAACACAGTCTAGGCACTGCTTTCTAAGAAGTCTGAAAAGCTCTGAAATGAAAAAAAGTTACCAGTATGGAAGGTAACTTATGAGATGGACAATTAAATGAGTAGGAAAAGCAGGGCCAAACCTAAGCTAACCAGCACTCTCCCTGTCTGTAACGCCTTTTGGAAGCAGCTTCTCAATTCTGTGCTCACTTCAACTAAGTGTGTGATTTCTAAGTTGCAGCAGACTTTGTGCCAGTTCTCTCCTGAAGGCTGTCTGTCTGCTCTTTCCTTGGCATGATATCCTTTGCAATTTCTGGAGGGTATTTTAGCCTGAACGTGCATACCTGTGTGGTAGGAAAGGCACTGTCATCTTGTTACAGCTATGGGATCAAGCTGGCAATAGACTTCATAGGACTGATGAAGTGCTTTATGGAATTATTTATATTTCTTTGAAATCTGTTGAATTTATTAAATTTCTTTAAAATGTATTATTTAAATTTCTTTGAAAATGCCTGTCATTATTTGAAGTGTTTCTATCTGTCCTCTGTTTTATTTTATACTCTAAATAAGAATTTTGTGATTTTTTTTAATTTTTTTTTCCTTTTTGAGAGAATTGTGGCTATGGCCAATTATTGCAGAAGCAACACTGCTCTTCTGAATGTTTAAGTGTTAAACTTCACAAAGAATTGCACAAATACTTAGTAGTTCTCTGAGAATATGCTGTCAAGGACTTGAGAAGAGAAGTGATCCTTTTTTCTCAATGTTTGCTTTCTTTTATAGGTACAAGAACTGACCAAAGAGTGGACAAACAAGTGGAATGAAACCCAAGATATTCTGAAAGTAAGAAAAATAAATAAATTTTCAACTTTGCATTTGAACTAGCCTTAGAGTTTGCCCTTCAAAAAAAAGTTCCTGTTCTACATCACCTTCTTTGGGTTTTTTAAATAACACACAATTTTCTCAGTCTTGTTTTGGCATATTCCAAAGAATTAGTTTTTCAGAGGTTTTAAGAGTAAATCTTCAGACACAGTGATACTTTTTTAATAGGGCTTTAAATAATTATTAATATAAAAGAGTATAAATCATCTTTTCTTCACTGTAGTGACCTCAGTGCAGAACAGCTTGTCTCTTACAAATCTTTAAAATACTGAATAAATTATTCAGTTGCAGACAAAGAAAATCTGGGGCAAGCACAACTGGATTCCTCATCCCCTTGGTGTTTGTGTTGTATCAAGACCTGTAAACAATTGTCTTTTTTGTTACATTGGGTATCTCAGTAAATGCAGTGCATAATGCGTACAGATTTTTGTATTGGCTTTCAGATTTACCTTTTGATTGAAAATGGCTTGTAAACCTGAAAAACAACTTTCAATGGAATTTCTGCACTTGAATCTCTTCCAGTAGGTCTTCAACAAACCAAACAAATGCATCTGACCTAAGTGTACTCTTGAGTTCCAAGCACAGGGATTTTTGCAGCTGCTTCACATAAGCTGGCCTGCATTGCACTCTTCATATGGCTTCACAGAATCACAGAACGTTAGGGATTGGAAGGGACCTCAAAAGATCATCTAGTCCAATCCCCCAGACTACTTCAGACTACTTGCTTCAGACTACTTAAAGTAGTTAAATCAAGGCAGCTCTCTCTTGCGTCTTGTAGATTTAGTGCAGATTTGAGAGTGCAACTTGGTGATTTTTCTACTGTGTTTTTTGCATGATGTAGACTGAGATTTTTGTGTTCTCTGCACATATCTTTGCTTTCCTGCTGTTCAGTTGTACTGGTAAGATTTTTATGTAGGCATTTGGCTTGTGATTAAGCTGATAGTCTGAGGTGATACTTCATGGGCTACTTTATGATTCCATTTGCATGTGCGCGCACACAGAAATAATTCCCACAATTTCTTTTCCATAATGTAGACTAGCATTCATTTGCCAAATGTGTAACTATTCTGTTAAATATAAATTTTGAAAACAAAACTTAAGCTTTCATGACTTGCTGTATATGCTGAACTTAAACTCGTCGTGAGTGCAATGCAAGTGAACATTTAGAAGTAATTTTTAAATTCTTCTTATCACTGATCTGAAACTTGATTTTTGTAGTTGATTTTTTTGCTGCGTATCATTTTTTGATTACTTTAATTTTTTTTTAAGTTCACCACTGTGTCTTTTATCTGAGTTCCAAATAAGCTGAATGGCTCCATGCTTAAAAAAAATAATAGAGCACAAATAGCACAGAGAACAGAGCAGGGCTGGTAACTGCCTAGCAGATGGCATGACAGAATGGGCTGTTTAATGTCTGTCCAGATACTGAACTCAGAATTCCCATTTCAGTATTCCTTAGATGTTTTGGGTCCAATTTGACATTATTTCCATGTTATTGTGTTATTTCGAGTCATCTATATGTACATAGAACTTTATTAATCTTCTCTTTGCTTATGTCTGGATTGGGGAGTTTATTGTCACATGGATAATTTGTGAATTTTGGTCAACTGTGAAAGTGAACATGATGTTTAAAGCTTTATGTTGGAAATGCACTGATTCTTGCACAGAAACTACAGAATTGTACGAGATGTTAGCTGAAAAATTCATATAAATAAGGGAAAGCTGCATTTGTTAAGTAGCTGAATATAAAGGACTTAAACACAAAAGCTGTAATTCTACTTTTCTGATTCTGAGCTTTTATTAGTTTAATTCATACAACGTCTGTATTTTGCACTTTTATATGCTGATATTTAAGTACATGAATCACAGAATATTAGTAGTTGGAAGGGACCTCAAAAGGTCATCCAGTCCAACCCCCTTGCCAGAGCAGGATCACCTAGACTAGGTCACACAGGAATGCATCCAGGGTTTTGAATGTCTTTGGAGAAGGAGACTTCACAACCTCTCTGGGCAGCCTGTTCCAGTGCTTTGTCACCTACACAGTAAAAAAAGTTTTTCCTTATGTTCAAGTTAAACCTCCTATGCTCCAGCTTGCACCCATTGCCCCTTGTCCTGTCATTGGCTATCACTGAGAAGAGCCTGGCTCCTTCCTCCTGACACTCGCCCTTTGCAAATTTATAAACAGTAATGAGGTCACCCCTCAGTCTCCTCTTCTCCAAGCTAAAGAGACCCAGCTCCCTCAGCCATTCCTCATAAGGGAGATACTCCACTCCCTCAATCATCTTTGTGGCTCTGAATTGGTTTGAAGCAATTCCCTGTCCTTCTTGAACTGAGGGGACCAGAACTGGACACAATACTCCAAATGTGGTCTCACCAGGGCAGAGTAGAGGGGAAGAGAACCTCTCTGGACCTACTGACCACACCCCTTCTAATACATCCCAGGATGCCATTGGCTTTCTTGGCTGCAAGGGCACATTGCTGGCTCATGGTCATCCTGCTGTCCACCAACACCCCCAGGTCCTTTCCTGCTGTTTTCCAGCCACTCGTCCCCAAGCCTGTAGTGCTGCCTGGGGTTATTGTGACCGAAGTGCAGGACCCGGCACTTGGCCTTGTAGAAGCTCATACAGTTGGCCTCAGCCCATTGATTCAGCCTATCCAGGTCCCTCTGCAGAGCCTTCCTACCCTCAGGCAGATCAACACTCCCTCCCAACTCAGTGTCATGTGCGAACTTGCTGAGGGAGCATTCAATCCCCTCATCCAGATCATTGATGTATGTAGCTTCTATTTCAGTTTTGGCTTAAAAAGGCCTGATAAAACTTTATTGTCCCCAAAACCTGAAAATCTGCAAAAGATTTCTTGGTTGTATTGTTCCATTTTACACAGTTTTACTGAAGCTATCCATATTCACTTCTTGTTTAATAATTCCTGAAAGCACTGCCGTGAGTGGAAAAGGGTTTTTTGGAAGTTTGCCATGGAAAGCAGATTTTAAACTATAGAGAGCAGAGGTGTTTCTTGTAATGTGCTTTCTATATGTTCACTGTCCTTTTTCATTTTTTTCTTTTTTGTACACTCGCACATAGAAACATTGTTCATTTGTAAAACTAGAATGTCTCAACACCCTTTGAGAAATGAGAACTGTCTTTGTATGTCCACCTCACTGCTGTCACAACTGCAACTTTTTCCGTGCCATAATCCAGTAACTTCCAGGACATTCTTCATTAACATGCTTTAATGTTTAAAGCCTGCTTCCCCTTGCCTCCTTCTTGGTTTGCAGTCCTGAGATGCTGCCTTTCAGTTCCTCAAACTTGTTCACCCTTGACAATTATTTTAAACCTTGGTTTAAATTAGACCACCAACATATTAATACTACCTTGAAAATAATTATGAGAATGGAAAAAACTATCCAGCTAGAAAATACTGAGTAGAAGAGAATGCCGTGCAAATGCAAGGGTTTTTATGTTAAAAAAGCTTAAAATTAATTTATTTAAATAGAAAATATTGAAATATATATATGTTACATAATATGTATAATAGTTGAAATATATATATACAGCTCAGCACAGTGCCATGGTGCAGTTGACATGTACATCTCAGTATTATTGCTTGTTTCTGCTTTTACCTTTTATTCCCTTTGATGTTTGTCTCTACATAGTTACCGTGAAGTTACAGTTTTCCATCACAGTGTGCATCTTTAGACTGAGTATGCTCAACTGTCCTATCTATAAATGTTGTCAGTTCTGGATTTGGTGCAGCCTGTATGGCTGGATGCCATTATCAGCTGTGAGTGTCTTGTATAATTCTTCATATGTGCCAGATTGGACATGTCTTGGACTGGTGATGGTAACATCGATAATGTGTTCTCTTTCATGCATTTGGAAGAAGGCCTTTTGCAGAGCGACTGTCTGGGTTTCTCTGGAGTCTGGATTATTCTCGGCTCACACCTAAAGCCCCAGATCCTCCTGTTTTCCTTGTGCAAAGATTAGGACACTGCACACATCAGGGTTTTAAATTTATGCTGACTCCATATGTAGTATTCCTTATTGCATAGCATGGCAGCTGCTTGGTGTTACTCATCAGTCTGAAGTGACAGGCATTGTTTTCAGCAGTGATGTTTGTTTTCATCCTTGACCTCACCGTAATACAGCATGACACTGACCTTACTAACCTAGTATTACAATCTGTCCCCCGTCCCTTTTTTTAATCAAAGGGAGGATATTTAAATGCTTACTGAACTTAATAAATATGTGGAATGATGCTTCAGCATTGGGTAAAAATACTGCCTCAAAAACCAAAGCAATAGTGTGTGATTTGAAGCCTCTGAGCTTTGGATTATTTCCTCAAATGTCACTAGCTGTCAGAAGAATTGCACTTTACAAAACAGCACTGCTCTAAATTGTTTCTCTATCTTCAGGTGTCTTGCAGCCGACTTGCTTACATCTAAGATTTTGCTTTCATCTCACTCTCATTGAATCTTTCTATAGATTTTTTTTTTTTCCCCCTTCTGTACACATCCCCAAAAAGAAGAGGCGGGAAGAAAAGCTGTTTGCTCTTTTCCTTAGTTCAGGCCTTTTTGTATTGTTCTGTGAAAGATCAATCATAGGGTCTGTAATTTCTTTGGATGATTTCTAAGATGTTAAGATAACCTATCCAACTTTTCGATTTTTCTCTTTCTTTGAGGCTTTAATTGGTATAAAACTTTTTTATGCAGCTGCTGTATTTGACTGCATGTGTTATCATTCTCCTAGAGTTCTTTTTCCTTTTACTGACATCTTATTTTTGTAATCTTTTGTGCATGTTCCAATTTCTTTATCTAACCTTTAGCAGCTTATATATTAATCTTTTTAAAAAGTGTACTCTTTTATATAATTCTCTGCTGTATTTTCTTCCCAACTTTAAAAAAAAAAATTCTAATCTTTACTGTTTGAGTAGAAATTGGTTTGACTTTTAGCTCTTGCCTTTTTAACGTATGTCATTTGAACCTAGTGTTAAGGTATTTAGATGCTTTTTTGGTTTTTGTTTTCTAGTTTAAAGTAGATTTAGAGTTACCTTTTATTTTGCTACCCTGTTGTCTGATTCTATTTGTCATTAGCTTTGTGTGGTAGAGCTCAACTGATGTCAAATGATGCAGGGATCTGTCTTCACAGAGTCTATTAAAGGACAGGCTCTTTTGTGTGCGTGTGTGTGTTTGTGTGTGTAATTCCCATGATCAATAGTTTAACTAGTAGCTGTTTCAGCTGGCTTTGTCCTGTTGGATTTATTGACATAGCCACACTTTCATCAATAATACTAATTCTGCTGCAGCACTTTACCACATGTGTAAATATATTATTGTACACTGTTGATCTGATATTTTTCTTTTTTTGTGCCCTTTGGTTGAGTACTGGCTAATAGTACATTTTTATGGCTCAACGGTGGTTGTTCTTAGAACCATTCCATGGGGAAGAAAACTGTTGCTAGTATGTCTATCTTCAAGTATTAACATCTATCTTTTTAATTTTACCTCATGCCTCTTTTTGGGGCAGATGAAATACTCAACTTGCCATGATGAATAAATACAGGCTAATACCAAACAGTTATTTTGGTAGACATACTTATCTAAACAGGGAAATTTTCCTTCTTTATGAATCTTTGCTATGGCCAGCAAAGACACCAGGAGACCAAAATTCAAAGTAATTGTGTTGCTCTTTATGAGGTGCTGATTAGGGTGGCAGAAGCTAATAGATTTTTATTTTAATAACTTCATTTCTATTCTGGTTTGTATACCATAGTGAACTCTGTCAAGAGCAGTTCATTTTCTATATAAATACTGCATTAGTCTACATTTATTTGCATTTCCAGATAATTTTTAAGCCACAGTTGCTGAATGATATTTATGCAGCTTTATCTCAGTTTATCTGCCTGATGATGATGCCTTCGTTACTTCCTAATAGCCTTGACTGGCTTGGCTCCTTTTCTTCTTCTCACTTGTTTTGTGTCCTACCCTAATACTTTGCCCTTCAAAGGGCATTTGTTTTCTCGTTCTTTCATGTTTTTGTTTTAGCATGCTCAGTCCTTGGGTGAAAAGAGCTTTCTGCTACTTTCACATAAAATTCTTGTGTCTACTAAATCTACTTTTTGATGACTTTAGAGAAGTTGTGCAAGCTCTTGGGTCCTGAAGAACAACCTGCAAAACTTCTTTCAAATGTACCTGTCACACGTGTCACACTGTGAACGATGATAGTTCATAGTATTGGCACGCTCTTCTTGTCCAAAAACCAGTAGTTGTGGCACTTCCCCATTCAGTGCCTTTAGAAACCAACAAAATCTTGTGGGTTTTGTGCCTGATCTATAGCAAGATTACTAGATTAGGAGCCTAATGCATAATGTAGTCGTCCTAATCACTAATGAATAACTGTTAGGTTTTTTTAAAAATTTTTGTGTGTGTATATATATATATACTTACATGTATATTTACATGTATATAAAATTATGTGATGAGCAAAAAAAGAGTACAGCTTGATATTTCTGATTATTTGTATCACTTCAGTCATTTTACTGTTGGGTAATGGAAGTTGTGTATAACGGTGTTTTTACAAAAGACACCAATGTAGGCTTTAATCCTGCCTTTAAAAAGTACCTGTGACTTTTTGACACTTCTGGACACATTCCTTTTGAATCATTGGTCCCTAAAATGGTTATGTTTATAGGTTGAATGCAAAAAGGGAGTTACAGGAAAGGTGTGCGTTTATATACAAAATGATGTATGTGTGGTGCTGTATTTAAACTGTTCATTTTCATCTTTGGAATGTGTTTATTTGTATGTTTGGCAGGAATAACACTTGTTTCTGAGGAATTTCACATTTAAGTAAGTGAATAATTTTTGTAAAAATTGTTGCTAGTTAGACATTGGTGCTGCATTTTGGTTAAAATGTCTGTTGCTGGCTGTGTTTGAAGAATAACTGTACTTCTACGGAGACACTTAAATCTGTACTTTCATTTAAACAGATTTTATTTTAGAACTTCTGTTCTTCATCTGTATTAGACAACACTCATTGCGTGCTTCCAGTTTTTGTTTTCTTTCTACAAGCTATGTTTTCTGCTTGAATTTTTAAGGAAGAGGTTTGAAACTCACTACAAAATTAAAATAGGATGGCATATGTATGGAGCTGGCAGAAATAATTTAAGTCAGATGTTACGCTGAATTTATTTTCTTTTAGAAAAATTGACAATAAAGAGTACCGACTCTGTTCCTAGGGATGTTTGCTTTGTCAACAGTGACTTGGTCTCAAACAATTATGTAATATACGTACATTTACCAAACCGAATTTGTATGGGAAAGCAAAATGCACATTTCCGTTAAATAGTCTCTTATTAGCATTATGCTTAATAGGATTCCCTTCACCTGGCTTGTGAATGTTGTGCAGAAGACAAGCTACTAAGAAAGTTTTAAAACAGCTGATGTGAATTATTCTTGTCTATCTCAGAAATCACACAAAAAATAGTAATAGCTTCTTTTTCTCTAGAAGCCTGTTTAAATGTGATTTTGGTTTCTTGCACTAGATGTCACTGCAGATACAAAAATCAAGTTGTTATGCATGTTTAATTCAGATTTAATTCAGATATTTTAAGGCAAAATAATTTGTAATATCTTGACTTTTGTTGCTGTTCGAATCTCCTAAAATAAGATTATGAGAATGCCAAAACATTGGTTTAGAAGCAAGTTCCAAAGAACCTGAGTAATGGTTTTGACAGAAAGGCTTTAGAACAAAAATTCACAGGTGGGAAGCACTGTGATGTGATTATATACATTCAAAATTTATTGCAATTATTTGTCAGTGCATTTTTCAACTATCTTTTTCAAATTACTACTGTGTATCTAGAATGTTTGACAGGTTACTTCATCTAAAGCCTTTAAGATGTATTTATTTACTTAGTTGTAGCTCCGATATTTTTGGGATATAAAAGAACAGTTTCTGGGAGAGGTAATGTGTTTTATTTGACCAGCTAATATAGTTCAGAGACCTAACAGGCTTTTGGACATACAGATCTTTCACCAGGCTACTTCTGCTGTTTGCTTTCTCTCTTAATGGATCGTGGAGTTGAAAAGCCAGTGGCAATGATAGGCAGCTTCTATTTATAACTGTCTCTTTTAACATTTTTCTCTTCGTTAATCACTTCTGTAGATTTATAATTGAACTTCAGTACATGAAAAATTAATAAATTTGGGGGATTTTCCATCTTTTTTTTGAGCAAGTTGTCTGGCAACAAGGGAGGGTTTACTGTTCTCAATCATTGTACCGTATTTACCCTCAACTTCTGCCTCCTGTGTGCTGATGAGTAATATCTAATTTAGCTCTATCTTTTGTTTTCTTATACCTGGCCTTGTGCTTTATTTATTTCCCAAGTGTAGCAGTTACTGGCAGTGGTTGTAGTCTAGCATATCATCTCTTCTGGTCATGAGATTTCAAGTTGGAATAAATTGTCATTACTAAATGTCACATAGCTTCTCTCCCCCAAAGCTTCTGCAGATGTATGTTTTATTCTTTGACGACTGATTCCTGAAAATGTAACATTGTATCTCCCCCTCCCTCCCCCACTTTTTTTTTGTCATTAAGTTAAAGTATCTCTATGCTGTTGACCAGTGCACAGATTTGTGCTTTGGTATTTGAGTTTGGACAGAGATCATCCAAATGTGATATGTTTTAACAGACATTTGTTTTAAATAGACATTCTTTTTTCATACTGTATTACTGAACAGTTACCATTATTAAAGCATGGTGATTACTTTAACTGATCATCCTCTTGCTTTGGTTTGGTAAATGTGTCTTGGTAATGCAAACTGAAAAGCAAGAAGGTACAGTAGAGAGAATCTTCTATAAAAGCAAACAAACAGAAACTTTTAAGGGATTTTATGGTTGTCCCACAATAGACAATACTTTTTCTTCAGGAGTGCACTTCTCATTGCTCACCAGAGATATTTTTCAGTGCTTTGTCCACTCTCAGCATTGGCTTCCTGTTGTCAGAGGAAGGAAAAATACTAAATTGGGAACTGGTGCTACTCATCTACTTTAGCTCTGTTCCTAATAGAAATGCTATTGACAGGGTCCCAGCCACCTGGGGAATGCTGAGTGCAGCACTCCAGAAGTAGATTTTAAAATGAATAGTTGTCTGATTTCAAGTCTGTCTCTGCCACCTGTGTTCACCTTATTAAGAAACCTCCTTTCTCTCTTGCAGCCTCAAGCTGCTTGTGATGTCTCAGTGGTGGTCTGACTTTCAGTTTCTGCTAGAAAGTTGCAACCAAGAGATGCCTAATACTACTGCTTGTTTTTCATTTCAGTTTTAAAATGTTTTTCCTACTTGAAACCACCTGGACCATCAGAGAAGCATGATTGAGGGCTGCCATTTCTGAGCTCACCAGCCATGGATTAAGGCAGGGTTGAATAGTTTGGTTGTTACAGGCTGTGCGTTCCAAAAGAGGCCCTCCAGTTTCTAGGAATAACCATGCTCCCAAGTATTTTGTTGCTGTCCTTACAACTGGGACCCTACATTTATAGATCATCCAGGCCATGCTTAGCTTTAATTCATCCCTAGGGCTTGTAGGTGGTTTTCAAATGAGAAGGAGTTAGATAGAGCAAGTTGCTTTAGAAACCCTTTCTACAGTTCAGATGCCACTTGTTCAACAATTTCTCCTGGGCATGTCTGCTTTTCTATTAATTTTCTTGTGATAGGAAGGGGAGCTAAATTGAAAGCAGTGTAAGCTCCTGATTTAGCCTATAGAAAAAAGAAGTAGTAGTAAACCCTGAAAACTGTTTTTTTCTAAAGGACCAGCAGAGAAGTAGTGAGAAGGAGAAAAGCCAGAATGTAAATTCCTTGTTGGACTTGCTTATGGAAGGGTAAGGAAGCATTCCGGCATCAACATTTTAGATGAAAATGATAAATTTATCTTGAGTCTCTCACAAAGTAAGTGTTTCTAATGGTAATGTTTACTGGATATGAAATACTACAACCATTTTATTCTGCTGGTGTTTTTAGCAATATGTTTAGGAATTTATTACTGCATGAATCAGATAGCTTTTGAGTACTGTTGTGCACCTGACTTAACTGGCAACTGAGCATAGCCTTGATGCATACAGCCATACTGTGGTAGAAGTGCTGCTGGAGTGATGTGCTTGTTCTTTGTTTTTCCCAACTACAGGGATGACATTTTTAATTAAATCCACTAGCAGATGTCTTAAACACAGATGGCAGTACAAATCTGCCACTGTTGCATTCAGGCTGTATTCATGAACAAAGGAGAGAGCAGATCCAGTTTCTGACTGCCATGTGTCTGTTCAGGTTCATTCACTCTGAGCCTCAGTAACTGGACTGTGAGGGGCAAGAAACATGCTGGCAATCAAGCCTATGTATTGTTTGCAAAAACTTGGCTATTGCATTGCTAGTTCTGAAGTCTGTTTGTTTTTCCTACTCCATAGTTGTTGCTTATTAGTATGCGTAGTCCTACTCCTTTCATAATTTTTTCTTTTTTCAATAGCAAGGGTTACATTTTGGCCCTGAGGAAGGAACTTATAGATTTAAAGTAATCTATTACTTCAGATTAATCTCTACAGAAGTAAAGGTGAATTTGTATGTAAATAATATACAAAACAGAACTCCAGGTAAGTGAAACATTTCTTAATTCTCTCAACCCCAAAGAAACACAGCTTTTGAAAAATAGCTTTTCAAGTTAATAAATGTATTAGCTATGAGACTAGGTCTCTGTTTTCCTCTACATTTCCATAACTCACTCATCATCCAGCTTTAGCAACAAATGAGGTAGGAGTCCTGTAGATAATAGTCTAGTTCACTGCATTCTCTTGATTCATTCCCAGAGTATAGTCTATGAAAAGAATTATTCACAGGTCCTGTAGTAAATATATGATAATGTAATTAAAGACTGTATTGTAATATGAGAGAAGAGGATGAATTAAGACAGCCTATTTCTTTCTCTTTCAGCCAGACTTTCCCCCCCTTTTAGATACCAGCATGAAGAATACCAAGGACAGGGTTGCTGTCTCTTAGCTGGAGGGTATAGTACCTCCTGCCAGGAAGGATCACTAATGGCAAGAAAAGTCTTGTTCTCTGCCCCGAATGTCAGCGCTGAAATATGTAGACTTATTTTTCCTCTAAGACTAATGTATGCTCAGTGTGGTCACACATAGCAAGCTGTGAAGAGGTGAAGTCTGCCTCACTTGAGACAGCAAGATGATCTGTGGGTCTCACTTTTTGAAACAGAAGAATAGTTTTCCTTTAAACCCAAGCTGGTGGAGGGCAAAAGCCAGCCTGCAGCAGATGTTCCAGCATGGAAAATGGTAGTTTTGATAGTTGAAGTTTTATAAGCTACTAGAAAACAGGATTTTACAGGCTAGTGTCCCAGAAGCTTGAACAGTCAAACAGACTCCTGTACTTAGAATTAGCCAAATCCTGCCATTCTATTCCGGGAATTTTTCTCAAATGTCAGTAGTAGTTATGACTGAAGTATCAAGGTGCAGGCACTGCATCTTAAGTTTGTCCTTGCAATTCTAGGAATGAAGGCCAGGTTTCCTTCAAAAATACTTTTTATCTACCTAGGCTTCTGATGGAAATCCTTGCAGCTTGTTAAGTATAGTGGTGCTTTGGGGTGCCACTACGATAATAGGGTTTCTCTGTATTAAGAGACAACTGCATGTCAGCAGTGAGCATGTGGCAGTTGGTTTTGAGGGAGAAAGAGAAGCAATAACAAGTTGAAATGGTAAACTGGCTTTATGAGACTAAGAACTGCTCCTGTAATTCCCTTTTTCTTTAAATAGCATCATTATTTTTCCATCATTTTAGCTTCACTATCTTAGCAGTTTCTCATTTGAGCAGTTCTGCATTTGCCTTTTTAATTGACATTGATTTGAGAGAGCTATTGAAGCCTGTGTGGACTCTTGCTGCTGGAGTACCTGCACTGTCCCAGTAAACTGTTCACAACCAAACTACAGTTTTGTGATCTTGGTTGTTGCAGTCTCTTTAATGGCTTTTCTTGATTTATGAGGGTGGCATGGCCTAAAGCTCTAGGAGACAGCAAAAAATCCGATTATTTGTCAGTGTCTTCTCAGTTGTGGTTTTCCTTATGGCTTTGGAAGTTCCTTCCTCTTGGAAGACTAAAGTGTCTTAATTGTACTAAGCTTTTTGCTTTAATTGTACTGAAACTGACTCTGGCAGCCAGTGTGGTTATTTCTTTGTCTCATTGACTAGAAGGAGAAGGCATAGTAGGAATTTGTGCCTTATCTAACATGTGTATGTGTGAGAGAATCAATACTGCCTTTCATAATTGATGATTAAATCATTTAGGGCATTTTTTTAACATTTCAAAAGCATTTTATTGAAGTCCTGGGATGGAACAAAACATAGCTTTAGCATGTCCACAAATTTATAAAGTATATATGCCTCATCACTGATGATGTGTTCTGTATTTCTTCCCAGATAGCACCTACTAATTCTGTGACAGGGGATTCAAAACTTATTTTGTTGTTCCAGAAACCATATCTGTCTCAAGCTGAACATAGTAAAGCATAAGTCAGAAATTTGATATTGTATATGCAGCTTTATAGAATACAAAAGAAGCTTGTTTAACAGATACCCATTGTAGAGAGGAGCAGCTTCCCTGATAGAAATATGGACCAAAACAGCTTTTTGTAGTTAATGTATAGGCTGTCACTTTAATGGGAATCTCAAATATTTTGAATTTGTTTTCTTGAAGCAGATTTTTTTTTTTTAAACTCTGGAATTGTCTCATCAATCACAATTGGTCACAGTCAGATTTCTTTTAGCTGCTGTTCAGTGTTTTGTCTTGGCTGATCTCTTGATAAGTATTTTGTAAGGGCGCCAGCCTGCAAAGCAAGAAGATTGTCCATATAACTAGTTCCCATCCAAAACAACAAGTTGAATACTTGGCTTTGCTTCTTCCTTCATCTTTTAAGAAATTCTTACTAGTAAGCTCAAACTAGATCTTACACTATTTTTTGAAATCCTTTTTTTTTCTTCTCCTACCTCTTGTTCCTCTCCTCCACGTAGTAAATTATTTCTTGTGCTTTGCAGTGCAAGTTCCTTGTACCTCTTTAGTTCAAGTAATATTAGGCTTTGAGAAATCTTTTTGCATTTTAAACCATCGTATCACCAACTTTCCTAATGCTGGCATTTCTAATGTTTCCTGGCATGCTACGTTTTCAATATTTCCTAGTATTGGCAGGATGACTATGTATATGCTAGTTGTCTTGAAAACAACATTCAAAAGTAAGGAGTGGGTCTGTTCCATCTCTTCAGTGTGTAGTCCAGGTAGTTTAACCTATCAGTGCAAACATGAAAAGCTCAGCGAACATATCTGTGTTGTTTCCAATTAATTTTTCTGATGCTGTTTTAGGTTTTTCCAGTTAGTCCATAGTAAAATTGTGTTATTATGCAAAATGTTTTTTTTCTGGTATGCTTACATATTTTCCCCTCTGAATATGAGGATGTTATTGAGATATAGAGAATAATCAGCCCTGACAATTTGAAATAACTTAATATCCTTTTTTTCCCCACTCCAGTCTTCCCAGAAGGAAATAAAAAGTCTTGTCAGCAGTGATTGACTCATCCAATAGAGTCTTGAAGAGAGTGTAGGTTCAGTTTTATTTGTTGGAGGATAATGTGTTCATGTTTCACACTACCCCTCTTTTAGGTACTGAAACATTAGTTAGTGCTTGGAAGTGTTTTACATGCCTAATTCCCATTTGTTTTCAGTTAGATTTGACTGTGTGAATACCTTAAAAAAACAAACAGGGTTTGGTTAGAATACTCGGGGGTAGTTAATTTTTATTTTCTGCAGCACAACTTCCTTCTGTGTGAAAGATGTCTGATTATTTTGCAGAAACCTTTTCAGGGAAAAAAAAAAGCTATTTTGGGCTGCTTCTGACCTAGTAATAGTTCATCAATGAAGATCGCCATTTCTTATCTGAAGTTTTTACCCTTGGATAAATCCAGAAGGCATAATTAAGACCAACTAGTCCGCCACAGACCAGTTAAAAACTTACCTGTCTTCAAATTGTTAACTTCTGCAGAGCTTTTTGTTAACTATTTACATTTAGTTTCTTTAAAAGTCTGGTTTGCAGCATCTGGACAAACTACTGCTGAAGGATTTGTTCTGAGTGCGTTTCATTCAGTTCTTTGATTTCCTGTATAGCAAATTTCTGTTAAAAAGTATCTTCCTGCATGAGCACTTCTCCAAGTCTTTGTCAAAGGCTAGAAGTTTATTTTGTTTCCAACTGTTCTTCATTTCCCCTTGAGTTCTGATTTTGAGGTTGTGTTCACACAGCATAAATGTGGAGTTGGGTAACATTTCAAAACTCTTCATAAATAGACACTATTTTAACTTACATTTTTGTAGCAGTCGTAAGGTGCTCAGTCCTTAATTACATGAAGAATCAGTCTTATAGTGTAAGGAACGAAATGGGCTTGTTACCTCCCCTTAAAAGCTTATTAAAATCCTCCTTCATTTCCATTCCTGAGTTTGGGCTACAGTATCATATGTCTGATATTGATTGGATAATGGCATAGTCAGCATGAGGGTCTGACAAGGTGATGACAGGCCAAGATGGGTGCTGACATGACTCAAGAAAATACTGTATTTTGAATCTTGGGGGAAAAGCGATGACTAGTCTCTCCTGTTTGGTTTTGGTGTTTTGGGTGTTGGACTTTTTGGGGTTTTTTTTGGGGTTGGGTTTTTTCAGGTGTGGTTTTTTTTTGTTTCCAGTCTAATATGGGCATGGTTGTTTTGAAGAATTTCTGGTCAAGGGAAACAATTCAAAATCCCATACCCTAGTTGTTATAGGAAGATTGGTTGCTCTAAGGAACAAGATAAGCTGTCCAGAACCTTTTAAAAAAAAATCAGGATACCCAGTTCTGGATTATGTTTTGCATGAAGGAATGACATATCCTTAGTTGTTTGGAGTTTTCTTGTTTGTTTTTCAATGAGATCCACCTGTCTTTGGTGCTTCTACACCTTCTATGTTGACAGTTATTTAATCGGAACTCTGAGAATATCAGAATTTGGAATATTAATATGGCAGTTACTCTGCAATATTTATTTACTGATTACATGCTGCAGGGTGTCACAGAATCGCACCAAAATGCCTACACGCACACAGATAATGAACTCAAACAAGCTTTTAATCTGCAACTGAAATTAAGCAGACAAAGCTTCATTCACCAAAACAACATTCAACTGACATTTAAGAAATACAGGTTTGATATGCTGGTTGGGAATATTACCAGACACAGCCAAGTTAAGAATTCTTAAAGTTTTGTCCAAACAATCAAAAATGTGCACTCACTCACTCACCATAAAAGGAAGGGCTCTCAATCTCGAGAAGTTACCTTAAGTGGTGTCCCAACTCAAGGGGAGAGTCCCCGACTGCAGACCCGCTGCTCTGAGGAGGACCGACTCAAATGAGTCCTCCGACGGGGCGCCATTTATACCCTGGTCGAATCTGATCTGTGGTCAATACATGGTCGTGTCAGCCCCCTATTGGCTGAGGACCCCAGCTTTCCCACCTTTGACCCCCACTGTGTGGACCAGACATGAGCTGTGAGGGGAGGAGGCAGTCCTGGCACCACCAGGGCCAGAAACTTTAGCACTGCTTTTGTTGGGTCTTTCTCAAGTCTGTAGTGGGGTGGGCACATCTGCCACACAGGGATGCTCTAAATTTTAGGGAAAACAATAAATCATACTTTATATGAGTGTACTCAGGCAGAATGACTGTCACATAACCAAGAATTATCTGTGTTGAAGAGGAGCATATACTTCTTGTTTTCCTGGCGTTCATCTGAGTTGTTAATTGGCCCCTATAGGTTAGCACAGATCCATTTGTCTTTTTATCTCATATTCCAACTTACCTAATGTTTGCAAGGAAATGTTCTTTCAATTGAGAAGTGCGCCTGAACTCACACTTTTGGGGAGCTGAAATATAGATGTTTAAAATGCCTAGCTGACTTACCATAATTACCCCTGCTATTTACCTCTGTTTACAGAGTCTTTTAATTACATGATCACATCGTGGCCTCTCATTATTGGTTTCTCTGGTTTCAGTCAATGGAGAGGTGTCTGCAGAATCCAGCTCAGAGTTCTGAGATGTGGAGGGAAGGAGGCCGTGTTCTGCTGGACTTCGATTGGTTTCAGAGTTAGGGCCTTATATAGGGAGTATAGCAGAAAGGCAAAAGAGGATTTTAAGGTTAAAGATTCCTTTAACCGAGGGAAATTGTATGTTATTGTATCTCTAACCTGGGGAATCTGAGAGGATTTCCTTTCTGAGGAATTTCTCTTGGCCATTTTCCTTTAAAGTTGCCAGTCTCTTAAGACCTAAATTGATTAGCTGAATTTAAGATACTCATTAAGACACTTAATTGAAATATGCCTGGGAGAGAATTTGGTTTTACTTGGCTTTATTTTAAAACTCTGTAGTCTAAGTATAAGTTGCTTGCTTTAGATAGATAGGAAATCTAAAAGTTTTTTCTATTTTTGAAATAGCATATTTAAATGCTTAACACCACAGATTGCTTTTGATAAAGCAGTAATAAGGTTTGTCCTGAACTCAAGTAGTATTCAGAGGTCCTAAGCTTTTGTTTACAAGTGATATTTTTGGTCTTAATCCACCTGTCAACTGGTTTTCGTTAAGAAAGGACATTATACATGTTAAATTCAAGCTGACTTGAGTGTCATGTATTCCTTATTGGCAACATTTTAAAAGGATACTTTTAATGTGCTCTGGATAGTTTATGTTAAAGAAGCATTTAAATGAATATTTCAAACACCTAGTCTGCTTTTTATTGAAATAGTTAAGATTAGACCCATTAGGATGTCTTACTTAACTTCTGAAAACAGGAAACTCTTAGTGTCATGGCTGCCTCAAAGGCTTAGGGTTGAAAGAGTGCATTTGCCCTCTATCTGTTGTGGCTGGTGATGTTTACTTGCCAGTTATGAGCAATTGAAAAATGCTATATTGTATTCCATATCAGTGCATTGAGCTCATTTACACAGCGAGGGCAAGAAGAAGGACCCGGGTTACTACAGACCGGTCAGCCTCACCTCCTTTCCTGGAAAAGTGATGGAACAGCTTATCCTCAGCGCTGTCTCCAGGCATATCGAGGATAAAAGGATCATTAGGAGCAGTCAGCATGGTTTTACCAAGGGGAAATCATGTTTGACCAATGTGATAGCCTTTTATGAGGACATAACTGGGTAGACAGATGGTGGTAGGGCAATGGATGTGGTTTATCTTTTTCAGTAAAGCATTTGACACCATCCCTCATAGCATCCTTGCAGCTACACTGAGGAAGTGTGGTCTGTATGATCAGGTAATGAGGTAGATTGTGAACTGGTTGAAGGAAGAGAGTAGTGGTCAATGGGACAGAGTCCAGTTGGAGGCCTGTATCTAGTGAGGTCCCCCAGGGGTCAGTACTGAGACCATTTACTATTCAATATATTCATCAACGACCTGGACAAGGGAACAGAGTGTATCCTCAGCAAGTTTGCTGACCACACAAAGCTGGGAGGAGTGGCTGGCCCACCACAAGGCGGGACTGGCCCTTAGGGTG
>NW_010202593.1:0-3589 GCF_000695765.1 Mesitornis unicolor | reverse complement strand
TGGAGAATAGAAGATTGAAAGGAGATCATATTAAGGTTTGGTACTAGGTCCAGCCCTGATCAATATATTCATCAATGACCTGGACGATGGGACAGTGTACCCTCAGCAAATTTGCTGATGACACAAAGCTGGGAGGAGTGGCTGACACTCCAGAAGGCTGTGCTGCCATTCAGTGTGACCTGGACAGGCTGGAGAGTTGGGCAGGGAGAAATTTTATGAAATACAACAAGGGTAAGTGTAGAGTACTGCATCTGGGAAAGAACACCCCTATGTATCAGTATAGGTTGGCGAGCAGCACAGGGGAAAGGGGCCTGGGGGTCCTGGTGGACAGCAGGATGATCATGAGCCAGCACTGTGCCCTTGTGGCCAAGAAGGCCAATGGCATCCTGGGGTGTATCAGAAGGGGTGTGGTTAGTAGGTCGAGAGAGGTTCTCCTCGCCTTCTACTCTGCCCTGCTGAGATCGCATCTGGAATATTGTGTCCCTTTCTGGTCCCCTCAGTTCAAGAAGGACAGGGAACTGCTGGAAAGAGTCCAGCACAGAGCCACAAAGATGATTGAGGGAGTGGAGCATCTCCCTTATGAGGAGTGGCTGAAGGAGCTGGGTCTTTAGCTTGGAGAAGAGGACACTGAGGGGTGATCTCATTAATATTTATAAATTTGTAAAGGGTGAGTGTCAGGAGGACAGACAGGCTCTTCTCTGTGATGTCCAATGATAGGACAAGGGGCAGTGGGTGCAAGCTGGAGCATAAGAGGTTCAACCTGAACATAGGGAAAAACTTTTTCTCTGTGAGGGTGACAGAGCAGTGAAACAGGCTCCCCAGTGAGGTTGTGGAGTCTCCTTCTCTGGAGACATTCAAAAGCTGCCTGAATGCATTCCTGTGTGACCTAGTCTAGGTGATCCTGCTCTGGCAGGGGGGTTGGACTGGATGATCTTTCGAGGTCCCTTCCAACTCCTAACATCCTGTGATTCTGTGTAATCTATAATTTTGAGATGCGATAGTATCTGTCACGAGTTGCTGAGAATTCAGGTGAGAAGCAAGGCTGCCACGATGTGCAGCAGCTGTACACTAATGGTTCAGATATCAGTAGGGTTATAAAAATAATACAGTGCTTTGGCATTGAAGTAGAAAAACTTTACTCATTTTTTACAGTATGTAAATATAACAAATTTCATGTCTCCTTTGGTGAACATGACTTTCTTTTTTATTATTTTCTATTACATGGCAAAAAGTAGTCCACTGGAGGCTTTCAATGAGAATGCAAAAAAGATGATTTTTCCGATTTAGAATTCAGATCAGTCAACAAAGTCTGGAGTTCAGTGATTGCTTCTTGAGGTTTGGTTAGATTGCTTTGCATTTTCTCCCTAAAGATACAGCAGTTTCACACCCTTAAAGTATGTGGTATTTTCTGTTAGTAGTTGGCAAAACTGTGCTAGTTTACTCTCCCTGGCTAAATGGGCCTTAAATCTTAAAAATACTCATATCTGGCAAAACTGTAATCTGCTGAGAATGCCATAATATACTCTTGTCTAGGTTTTGTACAGCGCAAAAGATTCCTCTTTTCTGTTTACCCCCCTCATTAAATTTTAGTTGAACTTATCAAAAACGTGATGGGAACTTTACCTTTTAGTCAATATTTAGAATGTCTGTCTTGGCTATGAAATACAATTTAAGTATTATTATTTTTTTCTTTTTTAATTGGATATGGTATTCCTTTTGGCCTTGGTGTTAGGGACTGAAGACAGATTAATGATTTCTCAGTATAGGTTGTTTTTATTTAATTTTTAAAGGACACTTCCCTTTGATACAAATAGTACCTGTTTCTTGTGACTATATTTTGTGAATTATACTTTTGTCATCCTACCCTTTCCCCTTATTTTATATGTAGTTATCCTCTGTGTTTGACCTACACTTTTTTTTTTAACGGATCTTATTTGGCATCTATACATGTGATTCATTATTGTTTCTAATTAAAATTGAGATCCTTCTGTTTTGATTATAGTTCAAGCATTTGGCATCCCCTTATGCCGTTCTTTAAAGCAGTTAAATCACTGTATTTGGCTATTGCAAATTACAAAGACATATTTTCATTTTTATTTCATTGTTAAAACTGTGAAATAAACAGCAGCTTTAATAAGTTTAATTAAAGGGCATGGGCAATTCCTGTGTCACTCCTCCTGGCTTTCAATTGTTGTACTGTAAATGTTGCAATTTAGACAAGCCAACTTGTACACTATGTATACATATACAGTTTTAATTTATATTTATATGTACTTATACATATCTTGTCTACTGTTAATGCTAGAATTTGAGTTTGGTTTTAGATAGGGTTTTTTTCACTAGAATTTGAATTTAAGGAAAATGTGTATAGTTGCTAAGAAAAGTTTAGTTTCCCCAGAGGATTTTACCAGCTTTACAAAAGGAGTATCAACAATCTTAGTCACTTTCTGACATGGAACCTGATGCTAATGCTATTTGTGCTGGCTTAAAGGACCAATTATTTTATGCTTTGGGTACACAAAATCAAACTGATAGTTTTTAAAGGGCATTTTATTCTGTCTTTTTGTAGCATCTTCGAGTGTTTGCCTTGAGATAAAAGGGAATATATTTTTTGTGATTTCTGACCTTTTAATAGTACTTTAATTTGCATTGAAAACTTCATGTGAGTTACAATTCATATTTGCTGTCACTGACCTAGTAAAATGTAGCACATAATTTCTAAGGAAAAAAAGTAAGGTGTTTATACCTTTGTCAATTAGCAGAAAAGTAGTTATAAACTCTGTTCTCAAAATGAAATGAAAGGTAGCATAGTCTGTTAAAATAGTACCTAGTGGAACTAAACATTTAAAGCTAAATGCACATGTTAAATTCAGAACTGCTTCTCTGACCTGCATTCATTATGCTGAAGTAAATTGTGGAGGGAGTTAAAACATTGACTAATACTGCCTCCTGAATGGCTGCTGGACAAGTGAGGAGACTTTTTAAGGAATTTTAAGGAATGCTTTTCTCATGAAGACTTGATTAAAATGGTATTTTAATTTCTGCCATAGTCTTTCAAAATTTGGAACTATCGTAACTACCTTCTTCCCTGTAAATCTGTAACTTTTAAAATAATCATTTCCTATTTAATTAATATTTATGATGCTGTCTATAGTCTGTTATCTCTAGAGCTAGCTGGTCCTGGTTTGTCTGCTCAGTACATGGTTCTGGATCTAGTTCTGTCCATCAGTGAATCCTGCTAGAAACAACTGCAGGGCTGGATCTCATCTGTGTGGATGTCAGTAAAGCATTTGACCCTGGGACACAGAGGAAACTATTTCCATATTTAGGTAGTGTAGAGATTAGATTGTAAATAAAATAAAAGTGGTTATACAGAGGATATGATGATGGGGAAGTTGGTAGTAGCGGTTTGTTATTGGAAAGTGGTGTTGGAGCTCATTTTTTGGCTTAATCATGTTTAACAATTTCTTTGTGTGTTAACCAGTGAAATTTGCCGTTAGTAAAGCTGGCATACGTAATCTATCTAGCAGAGGATCTCGCAGAGGATGAGATGACACTAAGGATTTGTCCTGGTTTGAGCTAAATAGAA
>NW_010202592.1:29669-34161 GCF_000695765.1 Mesitornis unicolor | reverse complement strand
CTTCACCGGGCGGCAGAAAAAACGTGAAGGTGTTGGAACATTAAAACCCAAAACACATTAAAGCTCTTTTATTTGAAAAAAAAATGAGACTGTTTGGGGCTTTGTCCATTATAATTCACAAAAATAGAAGTTTTCAAACAAAAGATACAAACATTAGTGATGTCTGTTGGCTCATCTCCATCCCATTGGTGTTGCTCGAACAACCAGAGACCAAGTAATTTACCAACAAAGTACACGTGCAGCAGGATGCAATTATTTAGCAAAGTAATAGTATAACAACAACTTTTCTGCCTAAAGGTAAACAGTCTGCCAACATCACTATCAACATTGGCACCTTAATTTGCCAACAGCTAGGGGAGTAGAGTGCAAAATTACCACAACCAATTATAATCTTAAATTTATATGAAAGACACTTGTCTTGCCACGTAGGTATGTTTCTGATACCCTGCAAAAGTAATGGTGGCTGTAATGACACAGAATGGGCATTACCAATATTTGTGTTATCCCCATTACATCTAGCAGTGACTGAAATGATCTTAAAGCCTTCTGTCCAAACGCTTGTATGGGTTTTTTTCAGTGTCCAAGGAGCTGGACTCAGTGAGGCACAAGGGGAAGAAACTGTTTTCTAAAATTTCCTGTTAAGACATCCATTTGGAGAATTCAGGTGCTGAACTGAGTTTCCAAGTCACATTATGTAGTGGAACAGTTGATGATGATGTCTCTCATATGTGAAAACAGCCTTGGGTTATGTGCGTAATCATGGTATGGTACCCATTCTACTGCTACTAGTGGAAGCAGATACAGAATAAAGGGATTTAGGGATTTTTCTCAACCTTAAAAGTAAATATTTTAAACAATAATTGAAAGTATGACATGATTTTGAAACAAGTCTTTGCAGTTTGGTCCACTGTTTCTTATGCTCTTGTAGATTCATTTTGTCTAATTTTGCACCCATGGTTTTCTTAGCGACTTTCTTCACTAGAAAAAATATAGAGATTAGCTTTGCTGGCTAATGACTCACATAAATTCCTGCAAACTGTGTTCTTTCTAGACTGTTTAAATTTATCAGAAAATCTGCTTATTTCTCTCCAGCAAGTTGGGCAAAGTTTAGCCAGTAAAGTCAGCATACATTCCAGAAATACTAGTTAACACTGGTATGCATTAATTGTTGTCTGCAACTCGGCAAAACAAAGTTTAAATAGAACAGAGTGAAAAACTACCAGTAAAAGTGAAACCTGCCTCGTGTCACCTGGTGGACAGCCAAAGCAGATACTGCTGTCCGCTGGCATCAAGGCAGTCCCCTTCTCTGCCTGCAACAGAACGTGGGGCAAGTAATCGTGCAGTTGAAAGGTTTCATAAGGCAAATGCACAAGAAGACTGAATAAAGATTGCAGAAATTATTCAAGCGTTTCCTAGTTTTTAAGACTTTATAATCCCAACAGTCCTCTAACAATATTGTTTTATTGTGTGTGTGCTTAGGTAGTTTCCTGTTAAGAAAAGGAAACCAACCACCAAATTTCATCATGGGCCATTATGATAAGAGCCATGCTTTAGATCTGTGCAGCAGTCCTCCACTGCTTGAAATAATAAAGAGCAACCTTGGTTTTCATCCTCTGCCTGACTCAGCACTTGGGGCAGATACGTGCTCTTCACCAGAGGTTGCAGTAACGTAAGAACAGCATTGTTCGGGCAGGGCATAACTCAGGTATCTCGAGTCCCATTCCAAAGTCTAGAGAGAGGTGTGCCTTGGCACATGTTTGCTCTGGACTTGATTTACTCCTGCCTTTCCCAAATGTGTGTCTTAGTCCTTTGCCTTCTCTTCCAAATAAAACCTGTCTTCTCATCCTGCAGTGCCAACCTCACCTTTTACTTGCAGATCCACATCTCCTATTGGCATTGCTCAGATAGTGTCAGGTAGCAGGTAAATCCCTGTCTTATCAGGTTTCTTTCTTTATGGCAATGCAGTTTCTATCTTTTTGTCATATCTGAGTCTCTTACACTCCATTTTTCTTGCAAATGGCAAGTCGTCTTTGCTCTTAGATAAATTCAGATAAATTTCTCATTACACACATCATTTTTTTCTTTTTCACGCCTCTGGCAGGCAGGCAAATGCCTGGATAAGAGAGAGACCTTGCTGTTACTTCAATTGCTTGACTCACTATAGACCTTTCCCAGTGAGTGCAGGGAAGGTCTTAATAAGAATTAGGCATGTATGTCAAACTATGAAACAAATGCAAATCTATTATGCCAAAAGCTTATTAAGTGACCAAAATTCAGATCATCATAGTACTCCAGAACATGCCTCTACTGCCAAAATAAGAAGCAAAACCAATTTTCAATTAATTCCTTCCCCTCCCCCCCAAAACAAAACAAAAACACAAACAAAAAACCAGGCAAACACCTTTGGTTCCTATGCTAAGTTTTGAGATAAAGAATATATCTGAGAATTTTGAATAAACTTTCGAAACTAAAATCTAAGTTAATCAAAGACAGATTCCTGAAATAAATAAAAATCTATGACTTGCATAGAATATGCAAGAATTGGCCAGGTGCTTGTCAGAGTACCAAAACAAAGGCAAATATTTTGTTTGTTTGTTTAAACAAATAAAAGGAAGGATTTAAAGAAATGTAATTAAATAATGGAGCTCTGACACAAGATGCTATGGGTGCTTGTGTTAAATTGGATTCAAACCACAACTTGACCAATTAACAGAAAAAAAGAAGATCGGTAGCTTTTTCTAAGCTTTGGGAAAGCTTTCCAAATTATTAAAAAAAAAAAAAGATTTGGAAACTAGGCTACTGGGGATGTATGTTTATGGCATTAGAAAAAAACCCATTGATTTTCTCATAGCACATATTCGGCTAGCAATGCCTATACCTATGAAGTCTGATAAATGTTTGGAGAACAGGAGGGGGACTTGGGGGCAGAAATTGGGAGCTATTTTTATTCAATTTTGTATCTTCTTTTCAGAAAGCAAAGGAAAAACATTAGCATTGCCATGCAGAAATGAAGTCTTTCAAATATAATCATGCAAGGATTAAGAGAGTATCAGACTTTGGGAATTATTTTCAAAAGCAGAAATCGGAATTTGAAAAATTAAGTTGGGTATCTGCTTGGTATATCTGCCTTTGAAAAACTTCCCTCTGCAGATTTAACATGCAAGCCTTTGAAACTACTAAGATCAGAGTCAAGAGCAAGCAAAAGCACAATTTAACCTTTAGTACATGAAGGTTTTGTTCCCATAATTGCCAATATACCTTTTTATTATGCAATAATCGTCCTGCTCGTGTATGCAAACTCAGCACATTTCCTGAAATAGTGTTGTGTCATACGTTCACATTAGAAACTAAAAAAAGATTCAAATTCATGTAATCTAGCATGTAATTGTAGCTGTAAAAGCAAAACTTCCATACAGATCAGAGAACTTCAGGCTGAAACCAAGAAAACTCTGAGCATCGTGACAAGCAAGCAGGAAAGGGTGGAAAGAGGAGAGAAGAGAGGAAAAAAAGAAAAAGTAGAGAAAGAAAAGCAGGAAAGAAAAGCTTTCCAGACGAATTTCAGTAAGATAGTATAAAATTTTGCACCTGCAGTGGCAGGGACTGCACCCAGTAACTGCTCTTTTATCTTGCAAAATCTTTGCTTCCATAAGCTGTTAGATGATGAGATTTAGATTATGAGATTTATATTCTGCATCCACATACAGAGTGACATTATTGTATTATTTTAGCTTGGCATTTTCTAATAATGCAACCTTTAGAAATGTCTGAGGTTTAAAACAGATTTCTTATACTCACTTTAATAAGACTTTTAATAGGACAATAGACTTCAGTGCAAAAAAATACCTGTTACTCCTTCTCAAATACTTCATCTTTCCCTGCACCTACTTGCTTACCGCTGCCTGAGCCACAGCAGCAGCTTTGCTGCTGTGGTTTTACTGGTAAATCCCCTCCTCAGTAGCATCAGTTTGAATCAGTCAGAAATTCTAATAGCCAAAAGGAGAGGATTTTCTTGAGAATTATGAGAGGTTTTTTTCTATTATTTTAAAATACATGGGAGAAATTTTATTTGCTTTTTGGTTTTGAAGCCTTTAGGATATAGGTCTTCAAGTTTCATTGGCAGCCATATATGCTAGAGACAGTTTTGTAATGAAAGCTAAGCTTCTAACGTAATCATATGCTTCAAGCAACTAAGGGTTTAGAGAAAAATATTGAGAGATTTACAGTAAGTTAATGGAAGCTGACAACACTGTGTGGATCCTGGGAAGGAAGATTATACAATCTCCAAGAGAGGTATATGAAAAATACAAGCGATCATCAAGATTAGCTATCTAGAAACAAAGTAAACACAACAAAGACTTTATCATAGGTGTGATATGAAACACTAACAGCAATGTAGTTCTCAACAGAAGTTTAGTTTTTCAGACTGATACAATTTATAGACAATTAATTGGCATTTTCAGGATAGGAAGGTGCTGGTCTAATGGGCCAGAAG
>NW_010202592.1:25879-29652 GCF_000695765.1 Mesitornis unicolor | reverse complement strand
AGATCTCATTTACCCTTAAAAAGGAAAAAAAAACAACATACGTAATGCGAGTAGTCTCGGCACTGCCCAGGCAAAATATTTCGCCTGGCAGTATTGCCTCCTGAAATGGTCTATGCCCAGAAATCCTGATGTCCTCAGCTTTGCTGAAGCTGTGGACCAAAGGAGCTGCTGTCAGACTCTCACAGAAGCACAAGAATAATTTGTCTTCCTAAAAATGTGTAACTCTGAGCTCCAGGAAATGGTTCAGCTCTTTCTTATGTGCGTTCCTATGACACACAGTGTAAAGGAAAGCAGACCAGAGGATTATATTGAGTTTTTTTGTTTGGGTGGGGTTTTTGTTTGGTTGGTTTTGTTTGATTTTTTTGGTAGCCTTAAAACCTATCAATCTTTTAATCTGGCATTGCATTTGGCAGTTTTCAGATGGTAATTATTTTGGCCCATTCCTACTCTGGGAAGAGGCTGAACTAGTAATACAAATTAGAATGAAGATTAGACAGTTTCTTCAGTCACCTTCAGTAGAAAGAAAACACCCTGCCTACTGAAGGTTTGAAATTTCCCAGGGCTGTTGAAAAAGCAAATTAAACCAAAACCAAAACCAACCAAAAAACAACAAATAACTTTTACTTAAGAAATTAAAGATTTGCCTGTTAGAAGAAAAGGCTTTCCTCTAGGGCAAAATACCCGCGAGAAAGGGTTTGTTTTGTTCATTTGAAGGACGATAAGGGTAGGTAAATGGTTGTATCCTCCTGAAACTGAGTACACACATCACTTCTGTTTCTCAGACAACTGCTTCTAAAATCAGACAGCAAAATAAAACCTGCAATACTACAGTGGTGGTGATCCTACAGGGCTGTAAGAATTTCATCTTTCGTAGGGAGGGCACCCTGTAAGTACATCCAAAGTACCTGTCTGTTCAGAACAGAACTGAGGGACGATTTAATTTTCATTGGGAGACTGGGCCGACTTGTGATGTGGTTAACTTCTGTAAGCAAGCAGATGTTATAGAGGCCCTTTTAAAAGCTGTTGCTTGCAGTTTGTTATTGGTTTAGCTTCTAGGTCAGTTTTCAAGTCAAGCCAAGAAAGGCTATTTATACCATCATTTGCTTTTACTTCTGTTAGCACTAATGGGGAGATAAAAGCAAATGGGTGCCCAGAGCATCCCTGGGTAACTGCTATGATCAAGCCATGCACAAACTGAGAATTTGTAAAAAGAAAGCCCGAACTGCAGCTGAAGGAGATAGACAAATGTAATAGAAAGGACATTTAGAGTAAGGCACAGTTTCGCCATCTTCATTGTTCTTCTGTCAGCAATGAGCCTTTTCAAACTGATTTAAATCAAAAGGCTCTTGAATAAGGAAGGGCATTTTATTGTGTTCCATTTCATATTTGAATTCTCAGATCTGCTAAGAATTACGTGTGTACTTGTAATAGCAAGTAGTTCCCCTGCTCACTGACATGGAAGAGTTTAAGAGTCAAATACATCTCGGTTACAAGCTATGTTTTTGAGGCTCTTCAAGTCAATGAAAGGACCTTGGGTTTAATTCAAGACTTCGCATGTAACAGTGATCCTCCAATTGATTTTAAAGGGCTTTTGTTCAGAAGTCTTGTTAATTATTCACCGAAACGTACACATTTTATTCTACCATTAGAAAATGTAGAATGTTAAAAAAAATGCAGCCAGAGAGAAAGGGAATTTGTTTTGACAGATTGTAGTTCCTGTCAGACATGAGCCCGATGGGTACAGAATGAGCAAAAAACATCTCTCGGCATGCCTAGCAGGCAGAAATGACAAAGCAGAGTTTTAGAAAGATGGAAGTCTCAGGAAACCCTGCCCGAGACACACACAAATGCACGCTTCTACAGATGGTGAGCACGGGGCAAGGCTTTAATTGTGGGACAGCTGCACTTGAGGAAGAATGCTCCTGATGCAAAATAGAAGCCAATAATTTTTGAAAGCTCTAAGGCAGTCCAGATATCTCTAGTCCAAGCCCAAGAGCTCCCTGAGGAAATGGAGACAGGTTTGCATGCAACTGTGGGTCTCTGTGTTTCTCTAGATACTGTGCAACACCTGACTTCTCCCACACACCTGAAGAGCTTGCCCCACAACTTATGTGTTTTGCAATGCTTAAGCTAAGGGGGGGAACAGAAGTGGCAGCCCAGCTCCTGAAAAAACCAGTACCCAGCATTATCTGCATATGAGATTAGACTTACACTCAGATTTGGTTGGACGCTTATCACGCGTGGAAGCAGATGAGCAGGGTTGTGGGGAGCATTCAGCTGGAGGGAAACTTTCACCCAAGTCAAACAAAAGCTATTTTGCTTCATAATGAAATGCTCCAGCATTCTGAGTTCTTCTGTTTTTTTATATGAGAGAAGCATTTCTAATGCATTTTCATTAATTATGTACAGTTTTGCAAGTTTTTGAGAAAACCAGACAAATGTAGATGGTCACCAGGTTGAAAACGATGCTGAACTTTAAGCAGATCATGTACATCATACCTGTAGCTAAGATTTTAACTGCTATTTAACAGTAATACATTGATTTCCATTTACATAAATACTGCAGGAATTCCATATGCTTCTGCTTTGAGAATAAATTTTTACTTTTAACATTGCAGGATATTCCTTTGGGGGAGAGGGGAAAATTATTTTTGTAGGAGGTAAGCACAAAACTGGGATTACAGTGAGAATAAAGTCAGAGAGAAACCTTTGTACAACTTGCTATAGCCAATTTGCTCAGGCAAAGCAGATTATGGTCCAAGATGCAACAAAAAACTGAGGAGTGTTTAACATTACAAAAATGCTGGACTTAACTAAAATCAATTCTGACAAAAGTAACTAACATTAAATGAAATGAAATAAAGTTACACTTTGATTTAGAAGGCAAAAGTAATACACACTGTGCCAGTCTACATGCCTTGGCAGGGATGGGAAAGCCATCAGAGACTTACAGAATGAAATAATGTCTCAGCTTGGCACAGTGGCAGCTGCATTACCAGCTTCCACAAGGTTTGGTCATGCAGTTTAAACTGAGCTACAAATCTTCAACACATCTGTATTTTTTTCCCATCATAACACAGATGTACAAACTAAACATTCAGTAGTTCAAGTTGACTAGTGTTTTTTAAAGAAAAATGCCATAAAAGTAAATTAGAACTTAAATTATTATAAAAGCCAAGGTTTGTCAGAATTGAGCAACAAACAAAAAGAAATCAAAAACCATACATAAAATCCCCACCTTGATACTGAACAGAAAAGAACAGCAGGGCCCAGAATAACCGGAAACATCTGAGAGAAAGTCCTGAGCAGCATGGAAGCCTTACAAAGGATTTAGGTTAAAATTATTCTTCCTGGATCAAGTCTGCAGCAGTGATGTTTAGAGAAGTGTTGTGCAACTGTTTGAAACTTACAAAGATGCATTAACTGGGGAGAGTTTGATGGATAGAAATATTTAATATAATGCATGTATCAAAGCTCATCCAGTTCTCCTGCATTAGAGTTCTCTAATTGGTTTCCAGGGGACTTGGATTAAGCCCCAATTTGGTAATAAAAATACTGTGCAAAAGAATAACTGAAATAGAAAGTCTCCAAATCTGCTAGGGATATTCCTTGAAGGATAAATACACTTCATCAGCCAGACAAGCCAAATATTATTCCTTTTACCATGGGCTATTTGCACTGTTAGAATTTTTTTCCCTTAACTCATCTTCAGAGCTGCCACCCTCCTCCTCCAAGAATATTAATAATGCAGCAGAGATCTTCACTGCTTTGCC
>NW_010202592.1:0-25848 GCF_000695765.1 Mesitornis unicolor | reverse complement strand
CTGAAGTCATTGTATGTCTTGCAGTTGACTTTAAGGCCAGCAACCTCTAGACTTTTTCTGCTTTCTTTGGAAGATAAAAGAATAAAAATAATTACACACGGCAGATGCTAATCACATTGTTTAATCCACACATCCTGGCAATAAAAACCTAGAAAGACAAGTACATGCTATTTACTAAGCCTTTGTATAGCATGTAAGTTTTCACAAGCACGGTCCCTTCACTCACCTTGATGATTCTGTCATCTCCTCTCACAACCACGTTGCTATGGAGAGACAATTATCATTTAATAGTCTTTAATAGACTGAATCTAAAGTACTGAGCCTAAAGACTTCCCTGGGTCATACAAGTGTGCAGCAGCAACAGTTAACTGATTCTACATGTGCCACTTACCTACCAAGCTGCTGTGCTGATCATTGCTTCTCCTTAGTTTTATTCTCAACAGAATACATACAAACACAAGCAGAAGAAACAACATTGGTGTTAGGTAAGTGGAAAGTATCAGAAGCAGGCTAAAGAGAAAACTAAGTGGAGAATTAAGCAGCTGAATACAGTTTCTAGTGCTGACAAAGAGCTACATGAAGCAGGGTTGCCTTTCACTTCAGTTTAGAGTATGAATACATTCCCTTATGTAATAAGGTAATTTTTTTCAAAAGACCATAACTGTAATTTTGATGGCAGTAAATTTCCACATCCAGATGTGCTGAGGAGATGTTTTTTCCTTGACTGGTTTAATTATCCTCCAGGCAAAGGCTTACAGTAACCTTGCATGGCTGAGCTGAAGCCAGCCAGTGGCACAGTATGGTTGACATAGCAGTGCTGCGGGGAAGCGGTGTCACCAGCAGTGACAGTCACTACAGGCCCAGAAGGGAGGAGTCTGTGTGAGAAACAAGGACAAGGAGAAAGAAATAAATGTAAAGGGGATCTAGAAAATGCGCAGCAGTGGCCTAAGTCAGAAGAACTAAACATCTTCTTAAAAATGGAAGTTTAAAGGAAGCCTCTGATGTATCTGGAAAATACCTGAGTGAGCTGAAAATCTGGAAGAATGACACATGGGAAAGGGAATGAGTTGTTGTGTGGGCTTGTCAAGGTACTTACACATACAGCAAACATTTTAGCTTTGTTGCATTGGAAAAGTGCAGGGTTCAGGGTAGAAAAAGGAGTGAGGTGTGTCTGTCCTTCCAGCCTGTGCATGAAAGAGATCTCCTACCCACTGTGCCCTTCAGCAATGAGTCACAAAATATCACTGCTCATGCTTCAAGCCTGCACCATGGTATGGCCAAGGCCACCTTTGTCACTCCAAGGACAATCAGCTGTTTACAATGGAGATGCTGTGAATGAACCTGAGTCAAAGAATCCCCTATCCATGACTGTGTATTGCTCAGGCTGAAGGACCTCATTCTGTAGAAAAGGGGACTTCAAGAAGCAACTCCTGTGTAACAGATGAGAAAATAATACAGGATTACAAACATCGATGATTCACACCACACTGCTGACCAGTTCGTCTCAGAAAAAAAACCAACCCACTTGAATAATAGAACAAGTAAAACAATTTTTAAGTTTCCCATCTAATTTTGGCATTTTCTGGGACTCCTGAAGTTTACCAGTACAGTCTCACTATTGCTTTTGCATGTCCTGGCAATTAATTTCTTTATTTTACTTTTAAAAATCTGCACAATTTAGCATTCTAAAGGGGTGCATACAGATAAAATTGCCATATGTACTGAAAGAGTAGCCAACCAACACTCACTTTCAGAAAAAGAATAAAATGCCTGTGGTTAATAATCCAGAAACTTGCTGCTTTCACAACAGCTTAATTTCTGGTCAACAGTGTCTCCAACTGACAAAACATAGCCATCATGAAGGAGAAACAAACTTGGTATGAAATCCCATGGGGTACCCCAACATTCTGTGGACCATGAAAGCCACAGTCACAGAGTCACCTGCATGTCCTTTTCTACCCATGGATTAAAACTCCTCAGGACTATCCAGCTTTGAAATCAATAAGATCATAGCACTATAGTGGCAGATACTATTTTTTTTTATTAGCAACAACAAAATCTATATAGAATAGCTTTCTTTTTCAAACTTTAGTGAATAATCCTTGTGATCTTCATAGATGTTGTAGCCTCTCTTCTACTGGGAAACACAACACTGGGAATTTAATTGATGTAATTTCTGTATCTTGGCCCAGTAGCAGGACTATTACTAAAAACTCCTCAAATAAGGATTTTCCAGGAAGGCTTCTGATCTAACTGCAGGTATCAACACCAAAAGACAGATCCTTATTTTTCCCCCAGTTACAGATATTGTCTTCCATGTGGACTGTACCAGAACCCAACATGCACAGCAGTTTTTCCACTTAACTGTAGCACATCACTGTAGTTAAGGAGCTGTAATTGTGTACAACTGGTTAAAAAACTATTATAACCAAACAGATATAATAACTGAAGGAAATATTTATTAGTCATTATTAATAGTCATCTAATGAATGAACAGTGATATAACTATCAATTGTCACAGTCAGTGACAGTAATCTCCAGTACAAATGATGAAATCTTAGTTCTCAGGAACACACATCCTTTTCCCAGCTGTTTCCATCACTTCACTGAGACTGCTTGTAAAGGTTACAAATGTCTGCCTGTCACTTTACCTAGCTGACACCCTTCTGTTTGCCTCCCAAACAGATATGAACTTCCACTTTACTCTGCTTCTGTACCCCTTGTTTATCTTTGCATTCCCTATCTTTTCAGCTTTCTTCCCTCTATCCTCAACACCTGCAGAAACCACCATATTCCTGTAACGCCAGTCACACCTACTATCATTGCATCCAAAAGGAACATGCAATTATTCGTGATATTGCATGCTTGGAATGACAAGACAGACTCTTTGGATTAAGAAACACCTTCGACCCCCTGATGCACATGGTGGCTTTACATATAACTAGAAGAAACCATGGTGATAAGACAAGACTGTACTCAAAGAAGCTCATGGCCAACAGAACCCCTATGCACAGCCAGTCAACAGTAAGTTCTCGCTCAAAAGACCACTGCAAATTGAGTTACGCACTTAATAAGAAATAGCAAAGCTACAGGCATCCCGCTGTAGCTTTCAGACATTAAAGTAAAAGTAATCTTTCATAAATCTTGCTGTTTTCAGCTGCTTGTACACAGAGAAGACCACCTGTTTCATATTATTTTCAGTCCTAAACGTTGGTCTCTTGCATCTCTTGGCATCACCTCCAAGTGTTTTTCATACAGTCTTGCTTTGGGGTTCTGCAGCAGCTGAAGAATGTGAGTTGCTACCCAGTGAGCTGCCAAAACTTCATGTTTCAGAGAAGCTCTTGGAGCTATATTAAGTACTCACTATAGAGAATGAGCGCAGATTGTAGCTGCATGGAAAATGCAGTGACAGAACACACATCCCCTTTCACAGTATAGATATGCTGCTCTCCCGCTCTACAGGAGACACTCGCTATGGTCCTTTGGGAATGAATACAGCCATCTACTAAAGTACTGCTTTGTTTGTTTGTTTGTTAGTTTTTTGTTTAAAGCCAAATGAGGCAAATGATATGTAAGGCCTTACTAATTCCTGAAAAAGCTGTCTGGACTCTGTTTTTCCCTTTTTAGGAAAATGAACTCCCTTAGTCTTTTGCTCATGTATATGCTTTTAATAGGTAACCTTCCTTCTCATAGTTGAATTTCAGCTCCGATATTGCAAAAAAACATTTTTAATAGAACAATAAAGAATTGCTACTCAAATACCTCTTTTCCCAAAACAAAGTGCTGCTCTCTAGTGGAAAATGATTATATGATCTAATTTCATTAGAAGGGACATTTTAAAATTGTCATTTTATCAGTTACAGGCAACCTTAATTCTTAATACGTACTGACATAGAAGATTCATAGGGCAGGTTTGTTTTATTTCGGTCTTTCAGATTGTCCTGTGAGACTTTGGTATTTATTCCTTATGATAAATTTGCTATGCCTTTATATCAATGCTGTAATAACATCCAAATAACCCGCCAAGTATTTATGCATTAAAATATTCATACATTTTCTAATTTGATCCCTTTTAGTTTTTTCTGGTTTTCGACAATATAAAAAACACAGGCCAACTTATCTTATTTTCTCATGTTTTTCCCACATGCTTAATTACTGACAGACTTTTCTAGGGCTGGATACAGTTTTAGCTAACCATTTTGAAAATACAACATTCACCAGTGATATTCACAGAATTTAGGCAAATATGTGGCTACTATGAAAATCGTTATCCTGTTTGCTATGGATTTCTAAGCCATTCCAGTCAGCAAGCACAGTGATACAAAACTGAAGAGCTACCTGTTGCAGTGGTTCTTTCAGCTTATACTGAAACAATGGCAAATAGTGAGACATCAAGGAGTATTTGTCTGAAGGAACCGAATTTTATCCTTGTAGTTAGTTTATAAAATATAGCATTCATTTGCTTGCCTTTTTTTTTAAGCATAGATAAAGCAAAAAAGGAATAAATCTCTAAACTAAATTTCTTCAAGTATCAGAGTTCTAGATTCATTCCCAGCTTCCCATATTCACGACAGGAAACCTATTTAGCACGTGCTTCCTTTTTCTTATCTCCTTGCAGATAAGAGACATGTGTAAAGTAATTTCCTGATAAACATACTAAGAAAGTACTTCATTACTTTTTGGGTTTTTTTAATGAAATGCCATTAAAAAAAAATCACTCCCTGCTTATATATTAGTTGACTAATTAATTTTAACTGAATGTTTGCCTACGTACTTCTTCCACCTTAAGTACTTTTCCCATCAAATACAAATACTATGGGGAGAGAACAGTAATTTACCAAAGGATATAGGTTAAGCAGTCACAGATTGCTAATTACTGTAAACATCATATGTAAAAATTATAACCCTGTTAGGTCTACATCTAGTCTTCTGTCAAAATTACGTAGGCTACATACATATACACACTACTGTAGAACAATGTTACACAGGCTTGCAAAAATGCTCCAGCTGCACACCTCATTCAGGCAGCCCTGCCCAGCTCCACAGCAGGCAGCTGCAGCCCCTGGACATGTGCTTGCCTCTCCTGAATGTTCTTAGCTGTATCGCGCCATCCGTGCAGTCTGCACACAAATGTATTTCACAGCAAATACCTAACCCTCCTACAATTGTCTCAGGAACCAGAGCTTTAGTTACCTTCTCCACTGTCCTCTCCTCCTTCACTTCTACTCTGTCCCATCACTGAAGAGAGAGATACACAGAAGCTCCATGTAAAAATACTGAAGTATTTTTAGAAGTAACTATTCAGCTATTCCTACTGTAGAAAAAAAAGGAGACATGGAAGGATTTTTTTTAATGAACTACACAAAATCCAGAACTACTGATCTTGAAAGAATACAAATTAACATTGTATCTGCTTTGTCATTTCATTAAGACAAAAAGCTTTTGAAGTTTTAGTGCAAGTCACACAGTAAAGTAGTAGTTTCAGTAGACCTGAGGGGGAGGGAAGGAGAAGAGGAGAATTAAAAAAAAAGAAAAATCAAGGATCGGTTTATAAAGAATGACTTATCCAGGAGTTTCTAAGCCTAACAATTAAGGGAAAGTTTACATTTGTTTTAAAACATTAAAAATATGGACAAAATTAGAAACCAGGATATGGATACTCATAGTTAACCAATTGGTTTTAGAAGCCAATTCTTACTTTCTTAAAACATGCCATCAGCAGCACTGATACTCATCAGGTTTCCCATCTCGGGCCACCCACTTGCAGTGGGCCTTGCTGCCTGCCTGCTGCACCCCTGGCTGTGCAGTCCATCCTTCAGACTCTCCAGCAGCTCTGCTATTGTGCACTCAATGCCTGTGTTCCACAGGAGCATGTTCAAAATTTGAAGGGCATCTGGTGATCAAATCTGAAGGATAATACCTAAGTGATCCTATAGCCTAACAGCTAGAGACACTAGCATTAACTTCCCAAGTGTTTTTACTGTACTGGAAGTGCACAAAGAATTCTGAGATATCATAAATAAATCTGTGATGCTTTTCCACGCAAAGACATGTTGGCTGTCTGGGATATTCTGTTCTAAGGCTTCTGCTAGTTATCTAGAAATCTACTAATTTTTCTGAAACAAAATTGTTTATTGAAAATTTACATTAACCTTAGTACTTAATTTCAATCAGCACATTAACTAAAAAATAGAGGAAAATGTGCAAAATTGTATTTACTTTAAAAACTGAAACCTGCAAATTTTAAGCAATACTCCAAAGTTCCATTTCTTTGACCATTAACACTGACTGTTAAAAAAAGCAGTTTATGAGTGAAATCCCAACAGCTAATTCATTTACTGACTGTACAGAAAGCACAAACAATAATTACCAATTGAGAGTGCTCTTGTAAACAATCTATTTTCGGCTGAAATACTTAGGAAGCACAAGCCCTGCTTGGAGAACAAGATGTTTTTATGTTTACTTTATGCAAGATAGGTTTTATATTACATATTCATTTAGAGTGTAAATACCCGAGATTTAAGCCAAATAATTCTCAACTATCTTAACTAAGCTAATGAGGGAGGTGGAGGTGAGGTCATCCATAAATTAATTATGCACAAATATAATGCAATAATAAACAAACACAAAGTTTACATTTTTCATATCTGCCTTTTTATTGGTGTATTAAAGACAATGATAACAGACATAATTTACTGAATAATTTTAACACATACAAGAGAGTAAAACCATTTAAATAGCCGCATTTCACTCTATTTACAAAAGAAAAAAAAAAGGTACTTACTCATTCCAATACAAACTCCACTCATTTACACCTTCAGAAGAATGTTTATTTACAAAAATACCAAGCACTTGGAGTAGAATTTCCTACGATAAAATGAAGTACTTATCCACAAGAAAGGTTTATGGGCTTTCTCTCCATTTAGCCCCTACCTGTCTCATACGTAGATCTTTAATAAGAAATAGAGCTAGACTTCTATACAGACAAATCTGTAAGTGGCAATCTCACTGAGATCACAAAGAAAATTTAAATTCATTCTGAAATTTCTATTGTTAAAAGAGATATAGCAAAATATATATGGCTTTTAGAGCAGATACTAAATGCATTACATTCTCAATCTTTACCCTGCCAAAATCTAGGCAGAGTATCTTAGTATCACCTTGAAAATAAACAATAATTTGGGTATAGCTATATTGAATTTCACATCAGATCTGCTCTGCATGTAGGATGATTTAAAAAATAAACACAGTAGTCCCTTAAGAGTTAAACCAACAGATTTACATTTTCTGAATGCAGCCTTACACATTTCTTTTGGTTGCTACATTAAGACAAACTGCAGCACAAACTCATTCATTTCAGGCGCTAGATCATTCAGCAGCCTGCTTTTACTTCTCTAGTGCACAACTTCAGCTTTTTTCTCTATTTTGTTTCTCTCCAACCTTGACCCGTGTTATGAGCACACTGAATATCCAAACACCGCTGGCAGGAAAACATTAAGATACTTTCTCTCCATAGCACCGGAGTAAATTTAAACATGCTACACTGAAATAATTTAAAAATGTGTATTCATTTTGAACTGTTCTAGTGGGCTAAAGATTAAAATACTTTCAAATTATTTCTCATCCGTGCATGAAAGCAGCTTCCTTTCTATTTCTACTTTATATCTTAAACTAGGTTGTTCAGATGACCTTGCTCAATTATGAAACTTTCCCAAAACTAAGACTGCTGTAAATTATAGATTCCAGCAGTATAACAGCTGCTATAATATGAAAAACTTATATAGTCTTGTAACAGTTTTCCTCAGAATTTAGTAACAGCTTTACAATCTGTATATTCTTGTAGGTACACCCCAAAGAAGAATCCTGGGGAAGAAAACTATTTACTGGATAATAACTTGGGAAAATGAAAAAATAATAAATTCAAGCAAAGATTAAATATTTCAAACATTTAACAGCAATCTTTAGATTTTATTTCAGCATGAATGAATCCGGCTCAGTTCTAGCTTTCTGAACTCTTTCTTCTTAAGAGCTAGACCGACCTCTACAGCTCCTGTTGAAAGGCTATTTCCAAATGGACAAGTTCATAGAACTCTTGCACTTTGTTTTGTTTTTGTTTTCTTTTATTTTTTAAATCAAATCTGAAAACACGTCTAATACTAAGTTAGTAACAACTTCCAAACATTAATATTAACACAAAGATGTACTTCTAGCACATGAAAAAGTCAGCCAAAATCCACTTGAAATTTATTTCCACTCTCTGGTGCAGAGAAGCTGACCCTTTCCAGGTCTGTACTAACAGCTGGTAAAAAAAACCCCACACAGTTCTTTTTTTATAGTATTTCACTTTGCAATTCACAGTTATTGAGACACACAGAAGTGATAATGCATGTTTCCTAACTTAAATGATGCCTTGCTATTTCTTGTTTTGCTATAGTGTATTATGTCCAAGTGCTATGTAACAATGGGAATATGAAATTCATTATTATCAAATATTAGAGGCCTTCTAGGAGGGGTTGATTCTTTGTCTGCTTTGTGCAACAGTTTAAAGAGTCCTGTTCCAATATTCATCGGAATTCCCATGATGATGCACTCAGAAACACCTAGGGAAAAAAAAACAAAAACAAAACAAAAAACCAAAACATGTTGAACATCTAAAAAGTAAAGATTTACAAAACTATTTTCATTTGCCCATTCTGTATGCGTTGTCTATCAAATCTCCTTGAAGCTCACAGAATGTTAGGTGTTGGAAGGGGCCTCTGAAGACCATTTAGTTCAACTCCTCTGCCAGAGCAAGATCACCTAGATATCATCTCAGATCACACAGGAACATGTCCAGCCGTGTTTTGAATGTCATCAGAGAAGGAGATTCCACAACCTCTCTGGGCAGCCTGGTCCAGTGCTCGGTCACCCTCACAGTAAAGAAGTTTTTTCTTAAGTTGAACCTCCTGTGTACTAGTATATGACCATTGCTCTTTGTCGTGTCACTGGGCACATCCCATCCTCCTGACACCCACCCTTTAGATATTTATAAGCATTAATGAAATCCCCACTAAGTCTCTTCTTCTCCAGGCTGAACAGACCCAGCTCTCTTAGCCTTTCCTCATAAGGGAGATGCTCCAGTCCCCTCAACATCTTAGTGACTCTATGCTGGACTCTCTCCTTGTCCTCCTTGAACTGGGGAGCCCAGAGTTGGATGCAGTATTCCAGACATGGAGTCACCAGGGCAGAGCAGACAGGGAGGATAACCTCCCTCGACCTACTGGCCACACTACTAATGCACACCAGGATGCCAATTTCCAATCCACCTCACTATCCAATCATCCAACCCACATTTAAATTTGGCTGTGAGGATGTCATGGGAGACAGTGTTGAAAGCCCTGTTGAAGTCAAGGCAGACCACATCCACTGTCCTCCCCTCATCAATCTATCCAGTTATGCCATCGTAAAAGGCTATCAGATTGGTAAAGCATGAGTTCCACTTGGTGAATTGATGTTGATCACTCCTGACCTCACATGTAAAGACCAAGGCCTCCTCACTAGATAAAACTAAATCCTATGGTTGTCAGATCAGTATGTTATTTAATATGTGATATTAAAATTACAGACAGGAAAAGTTCAACCTAACCTAAGCACCTTCTCTAGCAATGAGAGACCTTCAGAAGGTGTATTTTCAGAGAAGGAACATTTCAGTAGTACAAGATGCCAGACAAAGTTACTTCATTTTCATTCTCTGACTCAGTGCTAAGACTTCAGTCAAATTTGGCCAAGTTCCTCTGAAGCGCTAGCAACTCCCCAGTGAAAGAGGCATTCCACTACTTTACCTATACCACTTCTTGCATTTTCCTAATTCAAAAAGTCCTTGGTCTGAATTTAAAGATTTAGTCTGTCCCAATTATTTTTGAGAGCTATAACATTTTCACAGCAATGTGCTGACACATTTATATTCCAGATCTACTGATGTATACAACTTTTCCAAAGAATGTTCAACATTAAAAGCAAGCTATCAGATATCAGCGTTTTTCTTGGCGTACTATTACGATCCAAATGACACTTTCACACATTCTCATGAGTATAAGAATATTCTCCTTCTTAAACATAAATGTTCAAGAAAAAAACAATAGATACTTGTACCTTTGAATGCACAAAATATGAAAATCCATTTACTTAAAATTCTGGCAAGATTTGATTGATAATTTAAATATTTGTATGAAGATTCAGTATTTTTTCTCTTAGACCACTGCTGCATTTCTGCTACACATTTTCCAACATTATTTACTTAATAATCTTGTGCAAAATAGAATTCTTAGGAATTACTGACTGTATAGTTAGGCCCACTATTTTGTACAGCCCCTAGAGCACACAGATTATAATGGATAAAGGAAATACCTTTCTAACACCTAATAAAATAAAAATTATCTGGGTTTGTATAGTAACCTTGCAATCTGAGCTAACCTCTGAACCATGAAACCTGCATTTAGATTTTTGTGAATTCTTTTCCCCTTGCAATACTTACATGCGTACTACCAGGTGCCCTTCCTCCATACCTCCCTTTCACCTCAAGGACAAAGTAATAGTTTGCAGCATCTGACAGCAGTCAAGTAGAGCAAAAAACATTCGGACAGAACATGCCACTGTAACAACCAAGTGTATGTCCTATATCTGCTCAGATTAATGTATACTAGGAGCTAATGACTGTCATTGCAGGCAGGTATAGATATGGATACAGAAATGGACATATATATGATTGTTGATGATGGCAGAACAACTGCCAGGACAGCACATGCTGCTTTAATGACTACTGAAGCCTCCTGCAGTGCAATGTCTTATAACACTATCAGTTATAATCCACTGCAGATCTAATTATCTGGCTGCTCTCACTTCCAGCTGGAAGAAGATAGGTAGAGATGAAGGCAGTTGCTTCCAGACCATCTCCTCATAAATGAGTATCACAGCCATGATGTGTTGCTGTCAGTTCTCACTCAAGTTTGAAATGAGAGTGCTGTTGGTTAGTCCTTGGGAAGAGGATAGAAAGGTAAATCAACTTTATCTCTAAGCAGCAGCGTGCAGATCGTAACACTTCCTACTGACCCTACTTCTACAGTGGATGCTATTGGAACTGGATGTACTTTTCTACTCTAGTTTCAACCCACTCTGACCACTGAAAGGTGGCATCAGCAGTTCCCAAAAGAAAATGCTTGTCTTTATGTAGGTAAAGTAGGAATCAGCTGTTCCTCATTTTGTCTAAATGTTGTCTAAAACTACACCCACACATTAAGGAGAAACACTGATTTGAGATGCCATTCAGTTCAGCACCTATAGTTGATTTTGGGTACATTCTAATTTTCCTTGGCAATCTTTATAATCTTTCCTTCCTGGAGATGCAGAACCATAAGTGTGTAAGAGTCTTTTCATAGCAATTCAAAGAGATAACTAGTGATGACCAGGTCAGGCAGCTGCACAGCACTTTTTCATACAAGCAACCCCACTATCATCTCTTCAGTTTTGGAAGACAGACAACAATTTTAGGTTTTGTCCACTCCATTTCCTTATTTGAACTAAAACATTTATATAGAAGGCAACATGAAAAGGTCTTTGGTTTTCACATTACTCAAAACAAGATTTTACCAGCTCAGAGGGGAGTGAGAAAACATTTTCTTTTCTTTACTGTCCAGGATGGAATCAGTCTCCCATAGGATCTTTGCTTTAATCATGGCCAAATAACAATTAGGAAAGAAAAAAAAAGAAGGAAAAAAAGGAAAAAAAAAAAAAGACAATCTCACTCATGGGGAATACTGGACAGCCAGAGAGTGGCAGAATTCTTAAAAAACAAATACTAATAAGAATGTTTCTAACAGATTCCAGCAATTCAGAAAGTACAGTCTACATAGCACTGTTTGAAATTGATGACACTTTCTAAGACCACCTAGAAATACACACAAACTAGTAAATGTTAACATAATACATTAATATTTTTATACTTCATTAGCACCCAGCAACTCCAAATGAATACCAAATGGGGTACTAGATTCCTTAATCAGCTCTACATGAAGACACACAAACTTTCACAACTGAAAAAATAGAACTACTGATAGTAGGACAAATTTCCTGGTATTTCACTGAGCTATGTAATGAGAAGTAAACCCAAATTTCTAAAAGTCTATTTTAAGAAACATACAACATTCAAGATCTCTGATTGAGATTAGTAGTAGAGAAACATCCACCAAACTTCTAGGATCAGTATTTGATCAGCCTCAGACTTGAAGTTTTTGACACATAAGCTGAACCAAGAGCTTAACAAGGGCAAAAATCCAATTCTTTGAAGAGGTTTACAGATGCTGGGTCACGATCAAAAATTGCAACAGAATTCGCAATACCTACCACAAACTGAATCCTTCTGTCCAAAGTAGGCAGCATCAAAGAGATGGTCTGCAGTCTTTTCAAATGAAGCCAGCATCAACACACTTTCCTTCATTTTTGCCAGTCCAAACCTAGTAATGCCCAGCACTTCACCCTTAATTGATGGAAAAACCCAAAGAAAAACTGTCACAATAGTGGCTGGAAGTCAGTTATGTTTGCTAAAGCAGCAAATCAAGTGAACAAGAGAAATGTAGTTTTTATCCTAATAAGCATGTGAAATGAGTAGTAAATAAAAAGATTACTATTGACAACATAGCATTGTTGTAATATGCTGCTTCACAGTTAAGCATCCTGAAGGTTAACAGTTTGGCGGTAATCAATATTTAAGTAGAACGAGAAGTTTCATACGTAACAAAAGTTGTTACTGAAAGTTAATATATATTTTTTTTAAGCATGAATACTGGAAAGAAAGAAACATGGCCATAAGGTAAAACACAGAATTATAAACTAATTGTGGAGCTACAAAACTCAGTGGGTCTCTGAGAACACTATGCTGAAGCTACTGCCTATTGTCTACTGCTAAATCTGACTTCAGCTGTCAGTAAATTACAGATGTTAAATCTTCATTTTTTCACTCTCCAGAAAAGAAGTAATTAGCTTTTAAAACTAACTTGGTTTATTTCTGCCTCTGTTTCTAACAAACATCCTGATTATAACCAACTGTGTTCAGAAGCACAAGTAAGAAGTACAGACAAAAGAGTGCATGCTAGGAGCCCAACAAGTGTAAAACACTGCACTCTGATGCCCTTTTCCACTATTGTGCTGCAGCACTACATGGCCATCCCTGGGGACTGCTGCAGCTCAGTACAACAAAGCCCTACCGTTTTGGGAGAAGTCAGAACTCCTTCATCTGTTTTACCCAAATTAAACCTTTGCACTCTGGCAGGCAAAGTGGAAAATCTTACTTCACTAAGTGTACTCAAATCTAAAAAGTGTGAAGGAAAGAAAGTCAATCAATAAAGAACAGATACAATTTTCTACTAAGAAGTTCTGGAAGACTGTTCATACTCTACATGTAATCTGATTCCATTTGTAACGTCTGTATCCTTTGACTCTCATATATGGTGCAGCTGCTATGAACCACACCCGTTGTGGTTTTCTGCACAGCAAGCCTTAAATTGCATGCATGGTTACCCAAACAGTGTATTTTCATACCACAACTTTTAGGATTCCTATTTCCAATATAAAATTATGATTTCCTACTCATTATATCAACTTGTTTTCAGTCAAAATAGACCATCTCCCTCCTACCTCCAAGAACTACATTAATTAAGCATTTTGTTTGATATACAAATAACAGTATTTGGTCAATATAACTTAAAATTCTTTAAACCTATAACTGACTTCCAACTCCCTAGCTCACCCCTCCTTCTCAAACGTGGTAAAATTAATTCGTACAAACAGGCCCATGTAACATTTAGAAAAAGCAGAGTACAAACCTTGTACGTCATTAGGTCAGACAGCAACATAACATGTCTCCTGTCAATGCTCATACCATGGTTCACCATTGTATACTGAATCTCATTGATAATGGTTGTCCGAGCAGCTTCAATTCCTAGTGTCTTCTCTACCTACACAAGAGATTGTTAGATTAATGAAGAACCAAATGCTTGGAGCAAGTATATTCCTGGAACAAACACCATCTGATGTCAGATGGTGTCCATTTATATTACTACCCTTTCGCATTTCTCCACTTTAAAAATATTTTTAGAAAAAACTTCTTTGAAATGCACAGTGCTGCCAGTTGAATTATTCTCTTGTGTTAATGCATTCTGACAACTATTAGTGAAATCAAGCTTGATTAGGTATCAACTGCTGCATCTGAGCACAAACAAGCACTTGCAATAAAAATACTATGGGAAAAGCCCACAGTACCCATTTGAACATTACCTCGTAAGTGTTGTTAGAGGATGTTTTTGTTCCTTTCACTCCGTGAGTAGCCATAACAGCTCGCAGATTATCACCTTCAACTAGAAGTTTATATTTTTCCTTTCCACTTTGTTCATCGATATGAATGACAGCTCGGGAAACCTCTGGTATACCTTGCACTACAACCTTAACAGAACAAAAAAACCTAGTAACTTTGACGTGTACAGTAATGCAGTATAAAAGGGTAACCGTTATCAGCATTCAAACCTATTTAGAAGCCCCAGTCTTTGAAGTAAATGCTTAATTTAAAAATATATGAAATAAGATTTCCTGCTTTTAAATACACTAGTGTAAATGTGACATTCACACTGTATTATAAACTTTAATCACTATCTGTATTTTATATTTTATGCCAGTTATCCTCACACTCAAGCCTGGGTCTCTGGACAGTGGTAGAACCCCACAACTGAAAGGGCATCCTGCCAATAATAAGATGCACTTATCAATATTTTTTAAATCCAAAGTAGACAGTCTTTCCTCACAGAAAGTGGCAAAAATGTCAGATATTGTCATGTGGTTCAATTCTGGATGCAGCTGGAAGAACATGTAACTATTTCATACAACTGCTGCACTCAAAATGCTTCAGTAAATGTAAGGAAAGTATCAAGAAATCATTTTTATTTTAAAGATTAGTAACTGAGGCTTAGTTTCATCTGTAAAGCAGTAGCATCACAATCCAAGAGTTATGTACGCTGATTACCTTCTTTGTCAATACTGACAAGAATAATTCTGTCTTCCCACCATGGAACCCCAATTATCACTGATCACCTCCCACAGAAGCATGAGACAGCCTTTGTTTTTACCTTTGGTAGTTCTTCCTTCAGGGACTGCAATACATAATACATTGAACTCTTGCTATTTTCACGAGGAGTCACACATACAACTGCTTCTCCATGGACAGCAACATCCCCAGGCTTTACTCTGAGTTTGGATATGCAAATAGAGTAGCGCACAGTCTCTGCATTCACCTGTGGCAAAAGTCAGCCAGAAAACATTAGGGTATCTCTCTCAACATAAATATATCTGCTCAAATACATGCAGCAGTCCTTCAACAGAATATAAAAAAGTAGACTGTAGAACAATAAACAAAAATTTTTACTCTTATAAATTGCATGAAATACTATCCTCTGCTGAGGGTACCAGCCTATATGTTAACTAACAGACAGAAATGCCATCCTTGTATTTAGCAAGACACCAAGAAATAAATGTATATTCTTATTTCCAAGTCAAGGAAAAATTACCTACTTCACAAAGGAAAAAAAGACTGAAAAAAATTTCCAGATGTAATGCAGTCACAGGACATCCTTCATTCACTTTCTTTTTTTATCTTCCACTGGCCTGATTTCTTCTTCTAAGACAGGATTAAGAGACTCTTTGGAACTTACCCGAGGTATATTATACGTAAGAACTGAACAACTCACCTCTAATCTCAGTAGTCTAATGCGCTCTAAAGATAGCTTCACTAGGATGAAACAATCATCTGGAAGAAACACTTCCTCAATGTATTCTGAAATCTTTAAGAGATAAGAACAAAACAGTCAGCATCTGAAAATGGATAAAATGCCCCACAGCAATTGGATAATATTTACATTTAAAGTATTGGCAATGGTGCATTTTTTTCCTACCTCTCCTAATAAAGTTTTCTCAATTCTTCCCTTAACCAGACGGGCAAAATCGGGATCATCATCTTTGTCCAACTGTGCTGTTATAATAGGGGTACTACAAAGAATAAACACACAAGAAACCCAGTTATGAAATAGCTCAGCTAGGTTACAAATGGCAATTTGCATTACAGCTTGCATTATGGAACCTATCTCATCATCTAGGTAGTATTTAATAAAACAGAGACCTTCAACTTCCTCAGGCACATTTAAGAAAATTATTGTTTGTGTACTTCAGCTGGCAAAACCAAGTATAAACACTGGAGATTACAACACAACAACTAGTGACTATTTTCATGGTATACACTAATCTAGTATTACTTAAGTATGGCTAGGAATATGTATGCTTCAACTACCACTAAACATCAGAAAGTTTCACAATATGAGAGACACACTTAACAGAATGTTAAACTTTGTAAGTAACCACTTTATGTCATTTGATTTTCAGAAAAATACAACTTGTGTCTTCTCTGACTCTAAGTATCACTTAGCTGAAAAGACATTAGATTTTTCTTGTTTGTGTATTCCACAAATTTAATGTGGTCTAGTGTATTACAGGGAAATGCTACCACATACTGCAAATTTATTAATCAGGTTTCACTTCAGTAAAGGGAAAAAAAACAAAACAAAACATTAGTACCTAATAGCCTTTGAAGCATTAATGATTTCTTTGATTCTTGGCACACCCAAAGTAATGTTCATTGAAGCAACGCCAGCAAAATGGAAAGTCTTCAGAGTCATCTGTGTGCCAGGCTCACCAATACTCTGTGCACAAAGAGCTCCTACTGCAGAACCAGGTTCCATCTGTGCCCTGATAAATAAATTCACACATTAAAAAAACACAGAAGGAGACATAGAACTCAAACAGGCGTAAAATCCTGAGCAAGCAAAGACAAACTATTTGGGTAGATAAATGAGAAATCTGTTTTGTGGGGTTTTTTTTAATTAATTAACTAACAGAAGAGAGGTCAAAAGGTCACCAATACTCAAGCCCCTGATCTCATGTGAGGAAAGAAGATGCCCTGTCATACAGGCATTCACAGATGCAGTTTAAGATTCATAACCAAACACAAAACACTTGCCGCCTTCTTCCTAAGCATCAAGCAGTAGATTCAAGATTCCCTATTCAGGTAAATCCCATACACTAATATTTCCAAAACTCCCCTTCATATGTTTAAGCATGAGGGACCTTTATTAAGTCTTCTTTAAGAAATTATTATGCAGATTACTTTTTAATCAGAACAAAATCCAGACATTAATGCCTTCTTGTTCTCATTTTATTCAAAAGCCCTATACTGATGACCTACTTGCCCTTCAAGTTATGTACATAATGGGCTCATTCCCACATTTAACCCATTCTAAAACTTATATACTTGGAGAACTAATTGTCCTTACAGGGCAAAAAATGAAAGACACTATGCTATGCAAACTCAAAATAAGAAATGAGAAGTAGTTTACATTCTTTCTCCCCTACAATTTTGTTCAATTAGAGCCTTTCCAAGGGTACTATCTTTCAGTTGTCAGATCAGCATAATACACTGTGCTACAGTAAAATAGGCAATTCACATTTAATAATATGTACGACAAACATAAGCAAGTAATCCTGAAAAAAACCCATTAAGTGGAAAACGTAACTGCTTTAAAATAGTTAAGATTTTAACATATAAATGAGTTTTCTTGAGAAAGAAAAAATACTAGTAAACAATTGATGCAGCTAAGCATGAGGCCACAAATCAGATGTCACCAATGGCTGCAAACCTACGAACAAATCTAAGGAGCCTACACAAATGAAACAACTCTCACTGGATAATAAGAGATGAAAACATACACACTATCACTGTCTTGCTGGAAACAAAGAAAAACAAACAAGTGCATAACAGATTCAAGAACATGTTAGCACGAAGTCTGACATAACTCTTTACAAACTGTGTAGATCAAGAATAAACATAAAAATTCACATGGATTTAAAACCAATCTATTCATTTTGCATGGACTCTTTGGAGATTTGGAACAACCTCCTGCAAGATGGGGAGGAAGGGAACATGTCTGCCTTCACAAGCCCACCTGCAGGTAGCAATGCTTTTTTTTTTTTTTTTGCAGTCTACCTTTGGCAATATTTATATCATTAAGGCAAGTGTTTCTTATTCTTTTTTTGTACTACATTCACAGCAGAACCAACACACAGTAAAAATAACAAAATACACTCCTAGATTGCAAACAATGCAATAAATACTGAATTGGGGGTGGGTAGGATAAACTGAGAGAACGTAACAGACTAAGGACTTACCTCATATATTTGTCCCTACAAGTCTCTAGAAACTTCTCTAGCTGTGTTGGAGTAATCCTATCCAACTGATATAAAACTCGTGGCTGAAGAGAGAACAGAACAGTTGGAAAAACAATAGCTTATGAAGATTTAACATAGCTACATAATAAGTTCATTGCAAATATTTACCTCTGTTGTGCCGTTGTCATTAATGCCATACTTGTCCCTAGTTTTTTTTATCTTCTCAGAAACCCCTTTGATGAATTTTTTAATTTCCTGAAATTACATTAAAACAACAGTAAGCAAAGACATGTTCCTCATATTGAAGTGTTCAGCAGTAAGTTATTTGCTTAGAGCTCCAAATGGTATGTTTACAGTAATAAATTAACAATGCACAATATGAAGAGAGGAACATCAAAACTTACACACAGACATACACTAGAATTTAGCAAACCAGATTCACTCTTGTGTGACCACAAATTAGTAGCAGTACATGAGGAATATGGTCCACACTGAATAAAAGCATCCTTCCTGAGCGCACACTGAAAATTTAAGAGATTGGACTTTGGTTGATCCTTCCGTCCTACCACTTACCGAAACTGGTTCTACCATCAAAAAATAATAATAAAAAAAATCTCAACATTCTTATTTTCTGTGTATACTGACACACGTTCTCACTCATTTCTCAGTATTCAAAATAACTCAAAATGGAAAGACTGTGGAAAGAGAGGAAGTACACAAAGGACATCTGCTAGATAGATTTCAAGATTCAAGATGTACTTTATTTGGGTGGAATCACGGAATCACAGAATCTTAGGAGTTGGAAGGGACCTTGAAAGATCATCTAGTCCAACCCCTTTGCCAGAGCAGGAAAAACCTTTAAATTGATAAATACATGTCAGTCTCTACCTAATGTAGTTGTATTGGGTTTTCTGTGAGGGGTTTTTGGTTGTGTCTTTGGTAATGGGGGAAGGGCTATGGAGATAGCCCTTTCAAGAAGCTACCTGAAAAGCTCCTCCTTTTCCTTTGTCAGACCCACCTCTGACCAGGGCCAAGCCAATCAGCGCCCCTGCAAATTCATGTATTTAAGGGTGATGCAGGGCATGCCTCACTCTCTGGCACCCGCCCTGACCAGTGTGGTCCCAGGTGTGAGTGGTGCGGCCCTGGTCTTGCCCAGCTGGGCTTGGCCAGCCCCGACCACAACTTAAGCTTAAGACCTGCTGCAGCTTCATCCCAAAAAAAAGAGAGAGAGCTAGGATCTCTAGAACCATCAGAAGAGACCTGCAGCAGAGAAAAGAGTGGGGTCTGAGAAGAACAACTTTGAAGAACACCAAGGTCGGTTGAAGGAAAGAAAAGAGAGGGAGGAGGAGGACGCAGAACCCACATTCCCCCTTTGCAACCCGTGGCGAGAGCCAGGTGGACTGGCCTGCAGCCCGTAGAGTTCACTGGTGGGGCAGGGCCCCGGGAGCAGTGGCTGGGCCCGGGGAAAAAGCCACGACTCCGGGCAGTGTGTGCTGGAGCAGTTTGTGTGTGAGGGAAACTGCAGCTGTGGGTAGACCCATATGGGACTTTTGAGGACATTTTCCCCTATGGAAAGTGGGGGGCCATGTGGAAGCAGAGAGAGACACTCGGCTGAGTATTCCTACTCCTGAGGAGCACATGCGTGAAAACCGCACTCCCATCCCCCTGTGCCCCAAGGCAAAGGGGGAGGAGGGAGGTGAAGAAACTGAGAACAAAAGCTGAGCCCGGAAAGAAGGGAGGCGTGGGGGGAAGGTGTTTTTTGACTTTAAGATCTGGTTGTATCTCCCATTGTTCTACTCTGATGTTGGTAACAAATTAAAATTGTTTTGTTTTTATTCCTTATTATGAGTCTGTCTTTTGCCTGCGACCTGTTTAAGTGGTGAGAAGTCCTCCCAGTTCTTATTTTGACTAGCCCTTTTGGGGTCATCGTGGTGCTCAGTTATGCACTGGGCCTAAACAAGGACAGTAGTACATATAACTGCACTGTGCTGTGGAGAGGTCTTGCAGATAATTGCATTTAACATATAGTAGTACGTAAGTCTTTCACTGTCTTATCAGGTTACCCAAAAGTAGTTCTAGCAGTTTTCACTCTAACATAAATTGTTACTGTCAGAAAAATATCCAACATTTCAATTAAACATCATCTGGGTGGACGTTTAAACATCACTATGGACGTAGATACGTACACTTGAAGTGATGAAATTAGAGGACCACAAATAAGCTCTTCTGTAAGAGTAGACTCAGTGCAAGTCATTACCATGACAGTGTTATCAAAATATGAACAAAATGCAAGAGGAAATCTTTCTCACCTACTTCAACAATGATTTAAGAAAGCCTCCATGAGGAGTGAATAGTTTGACTTCTAGAGTTCTTTTAAACCCTTTTGACCCCATTAGTCCTGCCTGACAACCAGGATGATATCATCACCTCTTCTTCACTCAGCACGGGATTTTTTCCAACCACTGCAGTAGCTGGGCACTGAAAATTACTTGCAAAATTGAGTAAATATATGAGTAACTGCCTTTTAAATTCTTCTTATTATTAGTATTATTTACAACTGAACTCACAAATCATTAACAAAACCTTTCTATTACATCCTAGCAGAATCCTCAGATTCTCAAAATCACAACATTTTTACTGGTATTCAAGGTATTTTCAGACCATACATTATTTTATGTGAATACTAAAACAAAGGTCAAATTAAAGAACCAACAACAGAAGCGTGCTGCTAGAATGGATGCTTCGAGTTGTTTCCTCACCTGGATGACACCAGGATGCATTGATACATTTCTGCCCTGCAGTAAGTCATATTAATTCACAGATTAAATACTCTGCCATTTTAAAGGTTTTTGACCCTGAAATCTTTGCATAGGATTGATAATTTTATTTTTTAAAATAAGTGTTAAGTAATAATGTGGTATTAGAAAAACTAATATTTTTAGTAAGAGTGCATTAAAAAAAGGAAATATTGCAGGACTTGCAGTAGATCACCCAGAACACTAGATCTGGAGGAAAAAAACCAAACTAAAATAAAAAAACATTAAGGAGAGATTTTTAAAGTAATTCTAATCTTGAAAGATGCTTCTTTTGTGGAGGGGCAGAAAAGGAGGATTGGAAGGGGAAGAAGGCAGGAGGTATAACACTAACTTCTCCTTCCAGAACACAGAAGACTAAGTTCTCTTAAATTTTCACCTACTTACATGAAACCCAGGGACAGTAATAACCACCACACCAATACCAACTTCTCAAAAGAAGTTTTCAGACTGGCTGAAGATTTAGTCATGTGGCCATATGCAGAAAGTCTACAATATGGCAGACCTATGACCAGAACAGCATTGAACTGCAAACAGCATTATGGCAAACAACGTATTGCCAACCTTTCCTCTTTGACAGTCCCTGAGTACAAAAATACTTAAGAAAAAAAGAAAATCTCCAGCATACTACATTGTTAAGTATCATTCTGAATTGTAAAAATAAAGTAATCAAATGATATATTATTTCCATGCACTAGAGCCAAAAAGGTGAGAAATAAATCTCTGAAGAGATTAATTTTTCATAGTCAAAATTTTTATTCATGCACAGGAACTGTAAGAGGAAACAACCCATTCCTCTCAGCATTCAATTATCTCTTGGCAGTTTATCAAAACTATGGATCAATTTATGCTACAAAGAAAATGTAGCTCACTCTTTGCTGAGTCTGTCTCTCTCTATGGATTTACCATCTTCAGTGCAACACTGTCCTCTATGAGGACAACTATGTAACTTCCAGAGGGAGCTCAAGAAACTGTTGGTTCTTTCAGATAGTCTAAATCTTTCAAGTCTTTTAGTCTGGACCTGTTTAACAAAAAGGCACCAGAAACTGACTCAGTAAGCTCTGGCTCAATGTGGGCCTTGTCAGCTCCTACAGAGCTGCTGTTCAGTCAAAGTAGCAGTCCAGGGTACAAAGCCTAGCCACTCTGGTGGTTGCATTACGTTTCCCAGCACTTAAGCTAGTGGGATCATTTATATACGTGAGGCACTGCTTATGTAAGTATCCTCACAGTTTAAGAAGCCCCCTGAAATGCAGAGTGGTACAGACAATCCCACATGAATCACTGACAATCCATTCAAATTCAGGCAGTCCCATTAGGTCAGCTCTACATCTCCTGGCATGGACTGGCTGTGTGCTGACCATTTTCCATGTTTGCACCACAGTCCCCAATACTCATATTCTATCGTCTCCAAAGAAACACAGAAAAATTATTGTTTTCAATTGTGAGGGTTTCTAAAGATTCTCCCAATTCCAATTAAAAGAAAACCTAAATTTTCTCTTCAACTGTATCTTAATATACTCAAATACGTTAAAATATTAACACAATTGAAACTGTGCAAGCCAAAAAACTGCATTTCCATTGGCTGAATTCCTTCCAGTGAGGGCAGAGTGTGGGCAGGATGAACGCTAGTCAGTTTGAAAAAGGCTATTTAGATATACTGTTTTCTGGACAAAAGAGGATAAGCCCATTATAGATAGATATATATATACTCTGGAAGGGAAAAGTGGAGGATAGGTTAGGAAAACATAAGAAAAACATGCTAATATCCCTAAAGGTTGAAAGAACGAATTTTAGAAAGGAAAGTCACGTACTTCCTCAAAATCCTCAAATTTAACTATGGATATTAATTAATGTGTCATAGTTTTCACTGTTAAAAAGGAATTGGGATAAATTGTTGTGATGAAGACCTACATTATAATTTAACAAGCAGTAATGGATATATTCTAATCAGTTACTTTAGCACTATGCACGCATCTTTAGCTAAAAAGCACTAACATTAATGCTCACGCAGTGCACACACATGCTACAATTACCTCATTATACTTTTCATAACCTGTCTCAGTTAATGTCTTCAAGGATGAACAGAAAAAAAAAAAGAAAGAAGAAAATGTAACAGTATCCAAAACTCAAGATATTTAAGTTAAACTAATTCCTTTAAGGTGATGCAGCCATATCTGTGCTTCTGAAATTATTAGCAATTATTTAGATTTTCCTGAGTTTATTACAAAGATGTACACCTCAAAGAACAGCTTCATCTTCAAACTCTGATATTAGTATATTGCATATTTTTTTTCCTTCAGAGATGCAGCAGAGATTTACAGCATATTTCAAGGATGGATATAATTATTTTGCCAACTCTGCTCTAGCAGCGGAATTGCAAATCAGGTTTATAAACAACTGCTTACTAGTTTTGTCACTCTCTGCTTTGAAGCACTCTGAATTATTAAAAAGAAACCCTTCAAAAGCACTAAATTTATGCTGTTCTCATCACTAACAGTAATCAGAAGGTTCATCAAGGTAATAGCTTTATGTGTCCACAGGCAGCTTAATTCTACAGTTTTTATCACTGTCTTCCAAAGTAGTCTTAAGTGTGGCTGCTCTCATGAATATTAAAATTGCTTAATACTCTTTCAAACAAATTGACTTTTACAATTCAAGGTGCAAGCACTCATGTGAACATTCACCATCCTTAAAAGATATCTAAGTATTCCTCAGAAGGTAAGGCCTGAGCAGCAAAACACTTCACATGACAGAATTTTTTTGCTGGGTTAATATCATCGGAAAGCAAGGTAAATAGGTGTAAGTGTAGAGCTGGTGTTTCTGTTACAGGAAAACAAAGCAAAGGAGCAAACCCAGTTATTCAGAAACTTGATAATATGAAAACATACACAAAAAGAATAGTGTATGAGACTCAGCTCTAGTAGTTTCTTGCTCATAGACAATAAGTTTTATTTAATTTCTGATGTCTAATTACTGTGCCATCTTTCTACAGAGAGAAATTCCAGCAAGATCTCTCAGGTCAGCAGCACCTTCTACTCAAAAAATCACTAGGATTTTTCTCTCATTCCTAGAGTTCCTGTGGTAGATGTGAAAAACTTCTATAATAAGAAAATAAAATTACTAGTCCTTCCTCCCAGCCCTGTAAACATACATGAATATACTGAACATACTACTCCTGCTACTAATGCATAGAATTCAGCTATTACTCCTACAGATTGATGAAACCATTTAAGTTCATTTCCTTGATTAATAAGGAAAAAGTAAATCACAACGTCATAAGGAAGTGAGAAAATTACCTGCAGAAAACTGTCTCGGCAGCAAAGAAATTCATTCTTCTTCATGATGGACTCAGATGTTAACACCAAATCATTTTTACTAAGGGCTGGTTCACTTCGGCATGGATACACAGCCTTCAGGAAAAAAAAATACTTTTTCACATAAAACTTATGCACAAAAACTTTATTGCAAAGACACAGAATATAGACACAACTGATTAACAGCATTCCTTATTTTTTATTTTCGTGGGGTTTTTTTTGGTGAGTTTGTTTGTTTGTTTGTTTAGGTTCTTGGGAGGTTTTGGGGGTGGTTTGTTTTTTTTTTTACTATATAATACCAGACTATTGAGAAGAGAAGGTCCACATACACTTCTATTTACTTATGTAAATCTAAAGATACACACACAAACATTCCTAATTCTATCAACTTATTACACGCAGAGAATTACAGAAATCTGAACAGTCATTTCAGCAAAAGGCTTTTATCTTGGAGCAGTGGGGAAGAACAAACAACAACCAACCAATCCACAAAATCAAAGCCAAACAATACCATTCTACAAACATCACAGTGTGACCAGAGTTATTCAACAACACATCAGGCCTCTGACCTAAGAAGCAGTTCAACACAAAGAACATGCATGTCTCGATTTAATAAGGGATTACTTAGTGTAGTAAGTACCCAACTAAGCCAGTATTAATTTATCTAGTGAGTTGAGTATTAGGCCCTAGAACTATGTCTAAAGCACAGAATAAAATTCTCTTTTTCACATCTTATACACAGTTTGGTCCCAGTTGCTCTGTTCTAACATAAAAATATCTATAAATCTCAGCATACACATGCTAAGAGACTGACCAGGACCACTCAAAAAGGTAATTTAAAAGCACATTCTTCAACTGAACAGTTCTACCCGTAATTTATTACTTCCTCCTACGTGCTTAATAGTTTTTTCACATCTTCCAAAAAAGATTTCAGTAATCCTTACTCTGATATTGTCTAGAACTCGCTTGAATTCTAGCGGTTCATCCTTCCCTTCCATGGCTGCAGGATCCAAGCCATCTCCTCCATAAATAAACTGTATAATATCACCAGTAGAACTTCTAACTGTCAGATCATATTGCGAGCAAAGATCTTCAAGTGATTTTACCAGCCTCCTCTGAAATGGGAAGAGTGAAAAGAAAAAAGAAGTGCAAGAAAAGTCAATGGGATCTTTTAAAAAATAGCTATTGATTGGGATTACAAAAGTATAGGAACTTGGGAAATAAATCTGACAGTCATTAAAATAGCTTTTCATGCCTGCTAAGTCATACACTATACCTAGGGCTTTACTGTACATTCCCCAGAAAATGAAAGCCAAAAATAATAAAATTTAAAGCAACAACACAATTCTTCACATTTCTAAATTCCACCATATAGGAAACTTAACACAAAGCTGCAAATAGATACATATGCATATATATATATATGT